>NC_092136.1:80683106-80985606 GCF_043159975.1 Macaca nemestrina
CATCCTGGCTAACACCGTGAAACCCCGTCTCTACTAAAAATACAAAAAACTAGCCGGGCGAGGTGGCGGGCGCCTGTACTCCCAGCTACTCCGGAGGCTGAGGCAGGAGAATGGCGTAAACCTGGGAGGCGGAGCTTGCAGTGAGCTGAGATCTGGCCACTGCACTCCAGCCCGGGCTACAGAGCAAGACTCCGTCTCAAAAAAAAAAAAAAAAAAAAAAAAAAAATACAAATTATTGCCTGCTGTGAAATCTTGGCATTATTCACAAATAGTTGAAACCCTAATTTATAAATCTATGGCTTTTTTTTTTTTTTTTTTTTTTTTTTTTGAGACGTAGTCTCACTCTGTCGCCCAGGCTGGAGTGCAGTGGTGCAATCTTGGCTCACTGCAACCTCCGCCTCCCAGGTTCACTCCATTCTCCTGCCTCAGCCTTCCGAGCAGTTGGGACTACAGGCGCCCGCCACCATGCCCGGCTAATTTTTTATATTTTTAGTAGAGACAGGGTTTCACCATGTTAGCCAGGATGGTCTCAATCTCCTGACCTTGTGATCCGCCCACCTCAGCCTCCCATCGTGCTGGGATTACAGATGTGAGCCACTGCGCCCGGCCTAAATCTATGGTTTTTAAGCAATAATATTTAATGTATATTCAAAGATTGGAGAAAATGTAACTTATTAAGGAATTATTGTCATGGGAATTAGAAACAGGAATGTTTAATCATTAATAGAAAGAAGAGTCCTTGAATAACAAAACACTCTTCTTTTTTCCATATTTACATCAAAATCTGCTTGAAGGGCTATCCTTTCACAATGCTAAATGGCCAAAATTGTGCAATGGTTTTTGTTGTTTGTATCTGAACCAATGGTTTTCAAAATGTTTTTATCTCAGTACACTTTTGCAATCTTAAAATTATTGAAAATCTTAAAGGGTTTACATGGGTTATATTTATCGATATTTATTATATTGTAATTTAAAACTGGTTTATAAAATAATTATTTTAAAATCATTTAAAATAACAGCAATTAACTCAATATGTATTTAGATAAAGGATATATTTTATGAAAAATAACTTTACATTTCAAAAATCAATTTAGTGTCATGAGTGGCACTGATTTTCGTTTTTGAAATCTTCTATAATATGTGGCTTCAGAAAAAGACAGCTGATTTCTCCTGTCTGCTTTTGTATGTAATCTGGGGCACCATCAAATACCATATATCCCTTGGACAACTTCCACTATATTCTCATGAAAGAATGAGGGTTTTGAATAGTGTTTAGGCTCGTGGATCTTCTAAAGGGGTCTTGAGAGCCCCCCAGACTATACTTTGAGGAATGTTTTCCTAAATCAGTAGCCTATCCTTGCCTTCTGTCAGGATTTTGGTATTCCATATCTGTTATCTAAAATGTAGTATTATCGATTCAGAAAATGTAAAATGGAGAAAAGTAGACATGTCCGAAATTTGAATCTTTTTGTGTTACATCTGAAAAACGTTTTAATAAGGCAAACATGATCTTATTTTAAATGGATTGTGGTATGCATCATGGGGACTGGAAAGGATAGTTTTGGAGATAAGACATGTTGAGAATTAGGGAAACGCTGGTGAAAAGAGTTTTTGTTTTTTGGATTTAGCATTTTTATTCAGTTTTTGAAATGAATAGTCCATCTTGTGTGTCAATCAACACAATCAAAACATTTTTATAAGCTTTTTAAAACAGAAAACACTGCATCTTTAGGTATTTAAGAACCTGGAAAATTGAGAAGAGTTATAGAATCTGTTAAGCGTTACATATAAATTGCACATTGGACATTGGCCAGAACTGCTGGCTAAAGTTGGATGTAAGTATACATTCATGCTTGTTTTTTCATTCTTTTTTCTCTAGTAGTTGTAAGAGTATATGCTGATACAATACTGCCTGCTGGCATCACTACCATTAAAAAATACAGTATCTAAGTAATAATACATTTGACCCCCTTGGTTAATATTCAAAATGATGGTCAAGAAGGTTATAAGCAAACATCAGCTTTCTTTCACACCTCTTAGCTCATTCTGCAAATTAGTAACATCATCTTGGGAGCATTCAAGACCCTGGATAATGAATGTTAACAGCAGTTTCTGTTGGCTGCATCTGAGGATGCATTTATTTTTCTCATTATCTTACACACAATCTTTTAGCTATTGTCTGCCACTGCTGCTCACTCAGGAAGCCACAGAAAGTGCTAAAGATGTCAAGAAGCAAGAAGCTTAATTTATTTTTATGGCCTTCATCAGCATTTTTGCCTCTCTCTGTTTTTTTATAAACGTAAAGGCCTATAATAGAATCTGCTGATTAGAATCAGAACTGTATCTAAGTATAGATATGAGAGACTTTTTCTGAAGGTGATGGGCAGTGAAAAGGCACTTTATCCATATGATACCTCCGGCAGATACTGAGGTTAATGTTAGTCAAGGGGTATTGCTTCTTTCCATTCTGGCTACATTCTAGATATTTTACAATTGATAAAATCTAATAAATATTATATAAGAGAGTAAATAATAGAGTTGGACGAATGAAAAATAATAAGTGGATTAAAATACCATCAACATATATATTCAAGTTAGTATGATGTGCAAGTAACTAGAAAGCAAAATATACTATACCTCTTTAGTTATTAAAACATTAGCCTAAATGTCATATCATGTATCATTAGAAAAATGAAATGAAAACAAATGATTACCATAAAAAAGATACAATGAGATAAAACATGATTTCGCATTGGAGTGGGAACTTCTCTGAGTCCCTCTGTGGCCATGTCTGGCCGTTTAGACTATGGGATTGGGACGGAATTATAGGTCAAGGAACCACTTCCCTTTAATAACAGACCATGTGGACATGGAAAAACAAAGACAAATATGGACAAAATGATTGCAACTTTTTATCAATCCAAGGAACTCAACGGACAGTCAGAGGTAAGATACTATTAATAAGTTAAAAATTATGCCAGGATCATAAAACCAAATATTTCGATTACCAATATGGGTGGAGAAGTGACAAGGCTTAAAGAGTATCCCAGGCACATTGGAGGCTTACAAGTGGCAATCTCTCAGGAAGGAATATGGTCAGAGTGGGCTTGAAGCACTTAAATAGCACTTTTTAAAATGAGAAAACATCAATGCTGTATATCAAGGAAATTAGGTGCTGGTGGATATGATTAACTCTCAACTACATTCACTCTTCTGTAACTATCATTCTTCCCATCATGTGCCAAGATTAACTCAGAAACTGAGCAATAATCATGCTAGTGGTTTGGGGAATTGGATACTTCTGATATAGGTAGAGACCAGGTAATAGATACATATGATAGACAGAGGAGGCAGGCATTACTGAGAAATGACCAAAAAGAGTACTGAATTTACAGCAGGAGCATACACCTCCTCCTTTGTCTGGGAGCCTTTCAAAACTTGATCTATAGCATCTGCCATCTTCCTCCCCCTCTGTTGTGTTCTGATTACCTGGTGTTTTCTCTAGTTAGCTGATTTCTAGGTATTATCAAATTATCCTAGGTTGTCCTCAATACCTAGGGCACAGAGGCTCAATTGTATTGCAGTTTGATCCTTCAGTGTTCTGAATTTTGCTATCCTGAGCTAAGTAAGAGTCTCAGGTGCCACTAATAATGAACAGGGCAGTGGGTACAAGAACGGAAGGTCAACTCAGCAGTGTCCACAGGCTTCCAAAACCAAAAGGAAAATCTGAAAGCTGAAGGCTTCAAAAAGATACCTCTATAAATGCGAATGTCAAGCTAGCAGTAATCATCCTATTAAGGATAAGACACGTTGTTAATAAAAAGAATTCTAAAAAGTCATGGATAAAATTACAGAAGTTTCTACAGTAGAAGAGCTTTCTTTTTAGCTAATTCTTGTACCTTTCCTTGTAGTAGTTCAGTCAAAAATGTAACTTGTATATCACAATTCTAAAATCTTTGTGGTTAAAAGGCAAACACAAAGGGCCAAAACAAAGACTATGGGAAAGGCATGTCTTCAAAACAAATTATACAACTCTTCAAGAACACTTTGCATTTTAAGGTCTCAGTGCATACCATGAGGAGGTGCTTTAGGGAGGGATCGCTGCCTAATAACCCATCCTCAAAGCACATTATTGGTCTTTATAAACTTTAAAATGTATAGCAGCTCAGAATTGTTTATGCTGATTTTTTCAATAAGATAGTAAAATAGTAATGTGAAGACCTTTTAGTATAGTTTCAGAAGCATATTATTTGTCTTATTATCCATTATTCAGTGAGGTAGAATAATAAACTAGGCAAAAAGAACTAACATGTATTAGGGGCCTACTAGATCAATCACTCCAGTAATTTTATATAAGGTACAACGGCCTATGAGGGAAGTATGGTCATTTAAAAAACCGTGACATTGAAAACCCTAAAGTTTAAATGGAGATAAAGTCCTATTTGTAAAATGTGAAGAAATACATTTGGTATAAATTATAATTGAGGTCCCGGAAAATCTCTATGAGAGCATTAAATGGAGACATTATGTAAAAAGTGTCATTTATTCATTTAACAAATATTCATTGAGTGACATCTGTGTGCCTGGCACTGAACTTAGTTCTGGTCATAGAGCAAGGTCTTGACAAGCAATCTCACTGTTACGTCTCATAAAAGAGTTTCCACATCTATAGCATTTTCAAAAAAAGGCAAGCCACCCAGAACTGGGGTATGAAGTTCATAAACTTGAGGAAAAAGTAATATTGAGCCATTAGTAGTCAGTTTTGCAAATCCTGCTGAAGTGCAGTTACTGGGAATCCATCAGGAATCTGTTTTAATGAAATGTTCCAATCATTTCTGAAATCCATGAAGAAACTCTTTTATCTCTGTAGAATTTCTGCTGGAATTTATCATTAGCATTCACGTACCATCAGAAGCAATAAATCTTAATACTGCTACTCCTAATATGCTACCTGTAACTGATCTGCAAGCTGCCTATCATTTCAGTGCTTAGAAGAAATAATTTCCTTGTACTTATTCATGTTATCAAAGGTCTGGAAACATGGCTTTATTAAGTCATATAAAATATTCTTAATCAATATGTAAGATTATGCTGTAAAATAGAAATATCACTAGACAAGCAAAAGTTCTTAACAGCTTTGATCCTAACTGTAATCCTGGTAAATCATTAGTAACTGTAGCTCAGTTTTTGTTTCTGTTTGACACAAAATGAGGATAGTGTTACCTACTTTGCCTTCTTCCCAGGGTTAGTAACCATTTTAACGAGTCAATACATATGAACAGCCTTTGACGACTAAATAAAACAAAGCAAAAAATTATTCAAAGAAACGTGTCATAAATTATATTATTACATGATTAACAGCTCCCTAAATTGTAAAGAGTGCAATCTTATAAACAACCTCTAACTTATCATCCCCCCTCAACCAAAATAAGACGACATGCACTCTACCAAAGTCATAGCTTGCATTATCAAGTATGACAGAGCATGGCTCTACAGAGAAAAGCTGTGTCATCTTAAAAATATTAATGACCCTAGCTGGACAGAGAAGCCTTTAAAGATTTTTATAAAGCGGTGTCTTCACCATAAGAGGAATAGCTTTAATGGCTTCTGTGAAAGGAGAAAAGGTGAAGAAAACTAAAAAAAGAATTTTATGGATGGAAGGAACTATAGACAATTACTTGTACAATCTCTTAACATTACACTTGGGAAAAACCAATGTTACAGAGAAGTTGAGCCACTTGCACTAAGTCAACCACCTAGGCATTACCTAAATTTGGACTAGAACTCATCTCTTCTGATACTCTATCAACTGCCTTTGCCATTTTTTTTCCAGGTTAAATGTTTACGTAGCTGATTATTGAAGTAAAAGTTGTGTCTATTTTCCTTTCTGCTTATGTTCAAATATTTATTATATTTTGGTCAATTTCCTTCTCCTCAGTTTGCAATCTGCACACTCTGTAATCCTGTAAATTTAGTGTCATTTGGCATTTCTATTAATATGCCATTTACTTCCTCATTCCAGATTTTTAATAAAAATGTTAAATAAGACCAGATCTAGCATTTGTTACGTTTTGTTTATAAGCCTTTCCTCAATTCGAATCTGACTGATTTTCTTGTCATCTAACCTCATTTAAAACAAATTTGCAAGTAAAATATCATCAAACATAGTATCAGATGTTTTGCTAATGCCTAAATATATCACGTTCTCCCTTCTACCCATTAATTTTGATCATTTATCAAAGGAAGGAACTCAGCTTGTCTACCATGAATTTTCATTTATAAACTCCTGCTGCTTTTGGTCTGTAAGCCTCTTTCTTTTAGTTGTTTCAGTTTATTCAACTATTTTATAAAATAACTTCATCCATTTTTTAAAAATTTATAGAGGTTTCCCTCTTTAAAATTATCACAGACAAAAAATTGGGGGTAAGAGTGAGGAGAACAAGAAGTAAGTATGTAAAATTAGTAAACAAATCACCAGGCATGAGAAGGCCTGGCCTCAACCAAAAACAGTGCAAATTCTGGGTAGAACTCGGGTCTTCTAATCCAAACTACTGAATCTATTATTAATATTTATGAGGGATTGTGGACTAAGTAGACATTTACAAAACATATCTCTTGTCAATTCTGTATTAATAACAGTCTTCTGGCCTGAGTTTTCTCTGTGTTACTGCTTCTGACTGAGTGTAGACTCTTACCCTCTCTTATTCGGATTTTTCACACAATTTTTTTTTTTTTTTTTTTTTTTTTGAGGTGGAGTCTCACTCTGTCGCCCAGGCTGGAGTGCAGTGGCCGGATCTCAGCTTACTGCAACCTCCGCCTCCCGGGTTTACATCATTCTCCTGCCTCAGCCTCCTGAGTAGCTGGGACTACAGGCGCCCGCCACCTCGCCGGGCTAGTTTTTTGTATTTTTTTTTAGTAGAGACGGGGTTTCACTGTGTTAGCCAGGATGGTCTCGATCTCCTGACCTCGTGATCCGTCCGTCTCAGCCTCCCAAAGTGCTGGGATTACAGGCTTGAGCCACCGCGCCTGGCCTTTTCAGACAATTTCTAACCTATCTCTACTACTGTTTTCTTTACCCTCTGACCACACCTCCTCAGCAACACCTCAGTATCTTACCAAAAATAATTGGTTATTTCATTGTTATGTCCCTTTCATTATTCCTCACGTTTTGTAGTATTCAGCTGAAATCCCTTAACAAGACATAAAAGGTACTTTATAATATGTACCCAAGCTCTGTCTCCTTAAACAAGAAACTCCCCATTCTTTCTAAGCCTGTTGTTCTCCTCTACCACTCAACGCCATTATGGTGATAGAGAGCACCCTGTCCTTCCTTTTTCACTTGGTGAACTACTCTTCATCTTTCATGACCCTGCACTTTGGCTTCTAAGTGAAATCTTTCTCAAACTCCCAAGCAGTTAGGCACTCTCCTTTGGATGTCTGGATGCCACATTATTTTGCTAGTTTTATTCTCATTTACTCCTCTCATTGTGTTATAATTGTTGCTAAGAGAATCCTGTGCTCTTTTAGTACAGATAGTTTCCTCTTAGTTATACTGGTCTTGGTTGCCAACAGAGTAAGCTTTAAACATTTGCTGAACTAGCATGTGAATGCTTTAAAAAGTTTTGAACATAGAAGTAGATTATATTTGGAAAGTGAACACCTCTATCGTACTGATGCCTTTTATTCTCACAGGTTTGTTTTTTTTTTTCACATTTGCCATCCCAAGAGACACCCAAAGTGCCTTCTCTATTAACAGAATCCTACTTACTTTGAATAGTGAATATATTATTATGTAGCTTACAAAATCATCCCCTAAAACGTTTATGACAGAAATCCTATATTCTTGAAACCTTCTCTTCATTGCTAGAGATGCTGGAATGAGTTACTCTTTTTTAATTTAAAATTGACATATAATTTTCCTAAGAACATCTAGCATCAATTCCAAAGCCACTGGCTTTCCCTGACATTTTACTGATCATTGCCAAGTTTTCAGAATATTTTATTCTCTGCTTGTTTTATGTAGTCTCCCTTTGCCGGGACCATAAATTGATTTGTGTGACCTTGTTTGTTCAGTTTTTCCAGCTACTAATCCCTTGCAGAAACAGAAGATGTAGGATCAGCCTTACATGTTGTGTAAGTTATTCTTAAGCATGCCTTGCCCCACTAGGCATTGGTGTCTGAAATTGACTTTGCTGCTAATAACTCAATACTGATTAGGGCTGATATGAACTTTTAGAATATCCCCACACCCAGAAATCTACCAGTTGCAAGACAACTATCTCAAGTTCATGCCATGTCTTTCCTAGAACTAGAGTCAAATCCTGAGCATATTTTCATTTCTCTCCTATGGGTTGGAAGAATCAGTCTTTATATTTCTACTTACTATATGGTATCTGATCCAAAGGAAACAGATCTCTTCACCACTGTCGCCCTTGCACAACTGTCATTGTATTTGGCAGTGGTGTAGAGTCCACAAGTCATTTCATAGATACTATTACATTCAGTTTGAACAACTCAGTGAAAATGGCAGGGTATTCAAAGGAAGCACCAAGTTCAATCATTTCCTAACCCAGTGAAGAATTCTCTCTCTATAAACTCTGTGCATTAGTTGTGAGTTCTGGAATTAGTCTTACTGTCTAAATCTGATAACCAGTGTGCTCTTGTTGCTCTAGTTAGATACCTGGGAGTCATCCTTGACATGTCCTTCTCCTTCTATGTCCATTTAATTACTGGATCATCAATTCTACCTCCAAAATATTCATCATATGTGTCCATCTTTTTTCATTGCAACCAAAGACACCATTATCTCTTCCACACACTCTTCAAAAGGTGTCTCACTTTTTACCCTTTCTAATTCTTTGTACACACAGTAGCTAGAATAATTTTTCTTATGTACAAATCTGATGATTTTACATCCCCTTTTAAAAATTATTCACTGGGGCCCATTGTCTTTAGTATCAAATACAAACTCCTTAACTAAGTATGGTAAAATTTTCTCTCCATTCTACCTCTTGAGCATGTCTTGAAACTACCTCTGTTACTATCTCTTCAATCCTATTCTAGGCATTCTGAACTTCTTTCAGTCTCTCAGCTGTGCTCGCTTTCTCTGATCATTGAGTCTTGACACATTCTTTTTCCTTTATCTGGAACATGCCTCTCTACTTTCTTCCTCAAATCTCCTTCTAGATAAGTAGTTACTTCTTGTTATCAGGTATTAAAGAATCTCCTTTGTATGAAGCCTGCCCTGACTTCCTAGATTCGATGTGCTCACTGCAGCAATCTGTACACTCTCACAATTGATGGTATTCACCATAGAATGGTCTATTCCTCACTAGATTATACAATCTGGGAAAACAGAAAACAGAGACCTTCTCTGTCTTATTCACCTCTTCTTTCCTAATGCCTACAGTAATTGGTGTTCCCTAAGTACTGTTCTTTTGTCTGTATCTCTTTGTACGTCAGTCCCTACATGGCTCACGGCTACCACTGTACCTACTTTAAGTATCTCCCATCCTTGCTGCTCTAGCTTCAAAGGGCAGCCCAGTCATTCTCTTTCTTGTTTTGTAAAAGAGGAGAGGAACATGGGAAAATGTTAATAAAATGTTTCTAATGCTTTATTCTTGCAAGAATGATGGTTCAATTTCTGGCTAGAAATTTTGGTCTGACATTTCTGAAAATTTTGAAATTTTGGTCTTCTTTTTGTCTAAATTTTATAGAAAGTTCTGTAAATAATCCTGTCAAACCTAAATGCAAAAGTTCTTACTCTATCAATATATACATTTTTCTCCTTGTTTAAGTATACTTTGTTTTATAATCTTGTAAGAGAAAAGAAGTGAAAGGCATTTCAGAATTCTACTTTTATTTTCTATGTGTTCATTTCTCTCTCTGCTGTTTGTTATGACCAAATCTGCTATCAAAGGTGGGTTAATGATTTGATAAATGAATATAAATTATTTTAGCATTCTGAGTTACAATTAAAATTAAAATAGCATTTCATCCCACTACATAGTTATTGAAAGCAAACAAGGTATTTGAATTTGAGAAAAAAATGCAATTACATGAGTGACACCTAATTATGAGACACTTGGCCTTAGTTCTCTTCATAATTGTTTACACTTGCTAATCCTGACTCACACCTTTGGAGCTGGAGTTTCAGCTGTTTCTTTACTTCTATAGACATATTATTCTTAAAAATTCCATGTGAAGTTGATGTTCGAAATTTCCTTAGTAGTGTTTTCCTTAGTAATCTCATGTTTTGTCGCTCTGCAGTAGAAAGCTGGGAAATCATTTTAAAATAAAACAGTTATTTGAAGCATGATCTATAAAGGATCTACAAAGGCAGGCTTTTATTTAAAAAAAAAATCATGTCTTCTGCATACAGGTGTGGTCTAATACAAAACCAGAAATTCCTTCAAGAGACATATAAAGCTCTAGAATGCAGTACAGCCTATGGTAGAGCTAGTATTTAGAAATATTACACGGATTATCTAATTGAATCCTCTCAATAGCCTTGTGAATATTGTGAATCTTTAACTCAGTGTTCCTCAGCCATGGCTACACATGGCAATCACTTTGGGATATTTAAAATTCAAATACCTATTCCCCAATTCCAGGAATAATGATTTAACTGACTTTGGCTGAGGTCTGGCCATCTAGATATTTAAAAGCTCCTCAGCGGGTTCTAATGTATGGTCAGGGTTGAGAAACAGTGGTTTAACTTCATTAACTTAGAGCAAGAGTCACTGATGCCTACTAAGTGCAGGCACAGTCCGATCAATCCATTGGGTTGAACACACCTAGGGCAAGAAGTTCAAAGTCATAGTCCATCAGCTTATGTAGCCCAGAAGTAGTCTGTAGTCATATCAATTTACTTTGTTCAAAGATTAGAATCCAGACTTCTTACTAAGAATATGAGGTCAGACAAAAGCTGGTTACATCTCCAAACATATCTCATCTCATACCATCTTTTCCATCACTCATATATGTCAGCCACCACTGCTTTCTGTTAGAGAGTGAACTTTCTCTTATCTTTTAGTCTAATGATGTGAATTGCATTGATTGATATTAAATTACTTATATTTACCTTGAATATTGGCTTACACTCATTTTGGTTTTGATGTGTTACTATTTGATATATCTCTAGATTGGGTTTGCTAATATTTTGTTTAAGATTTTTTATTATTAGTCATGAGAGAGATCAGACTACATACTTCCTTAATTTAACATCTGGTTAGGGTAGTTTTTGCCAGCTTCAGAAAATAAACAGCAAAATATTTCCTTTTTATTTTTCTGTTCCCTGGAAGTTTTTGTGGAATTTGTATAATTTATTCTATAAATTTTAGTATAATTTGCAAATGAAGTCACCAGAATGTGGAGTTTTCACGGTGAAATACTTAAATTATGAAATACATTTGTTTAACTGGTATATGACTACTTAGCTATTCTATTTCTTTTTCGTCAGTTTTAGAAAGTTGTATTTTTCTAGGAATTCTTCCATATTATCTGAAAATTTTAGATTTATTTACTTAAAGGTATTCATAATATTCTTACTGTATTTACAGTATGTTTACAATCTGAAGTATGCTCCATTTTTTCATATCTGATATTGACAATTTATGCCATCTGCTCTTTTCTTCTTCATTTTTTTACCTTTCTATGACATACTAAACATACAACGTTTATTTATCTTGTTAAATAATTAACTTTTGGCTTTGTCAATATTATGCTTTTGCATTTTTCATAATTTTTGTCCTTATATTTATTATCGCTCTTCTATGTTTTAATCCTCTTACTAATTTCAGTTTACTGACATGGATACTATAGCCACTTATTTTAGCATTTATCTTTTCTAACATACACACTGAAAATTGTAAATTTCTCACTTTTTGACTCTTTTGGCTTCATCTTGGGAATTTTGATATGTAGTATTTTCATTATAATTCATTAAAGATATTTTCTAATTTTACTCTTATTTTTTGTCCCATAATTAAGAAGAACATTGCTTATTGTGCAGATAGAGATTTTTCTGTTATATTTATGATGTGCCTATTTAGATTAAATTTGCTGTGGTAAAAAAAAACTATTCTATATTATTTTATTACTTTCAAATTTGTTGAGGCTTGCCTTATGGCCCATTCTTTAGTTACTTTGGGTAAATGTTCCAGTTGAATTTTGAAAAGAAATGTGTTCTGTATTATTAACTGAATTTTTATATAGGTAAATATGGTCAAATATGTTAATCATGTTTTGAAAATTTTAAATTATCATCTTTTTATATATTCATTGTATTGTTACTGAGGGAGACACATTAAACTCTCCCACTGTGATTAGTAATTCTTTTTTTATACTCCTATTAGTTTTAATTTATATATTCTTATCCTATAGTATTAAGCAAAAATAACATTGAGAATTTGTTATACTTAATTTGTGGAATGATACTTTCAGCAACTAGAAATTTTCCTTTTAATGTCTAATCATAATTCTCACTTTAAAATCTAAATAGTCTGAAAGTACTATAGGGAAAACAAGCTTTCTTTCATTAACATTTCAATTATACATACATAACTTTCCCACTTTATTTTCATCTTCTTTTGTCTTTATATTTAGGTGGTTTCTTATAAGCAATATAGAGTTGAATTTTTTTTTTTTTTTTTTTTTGAGACACAGTCTCACTCTGTTTTCCAGGCTGGAGTGCAGTGGCACAATCTTGGCTCACTGCAAACTCTGCCTCCTGGGTTCATGCCATTCTCTTGCCTCAGCCTCCCGAGTAGCTGGGACTATACGCGCCTGCCAGCACGCCCGGCGAATTTTTGTATTTTTTAGTAGAGACGGGGTTTCACCTTGTTAGCCAGGATGGTCTCGATATCCTGACCTTGTGATCCGCCTGCCTCGGCCTCCCAAAGTGCTGGGATTACAGTAGTGAGCCACCGCCCCCGGCCTGAATTTTGTATTTTTAATTGGTGTGATAATCCTAACCTTATGTGGAATATTTAGTTCATTTACAGTAAATGTAATTACAGTTATAGATGAGTTTAAATAAATCATATTACTGCTTTCTGTTTTTCACCTTTTTTTCTTCTTTTTATTTACTTTTTGGAATTAGCTATTTTATTATAATTTTTTTTCTTTTAATATATTCCTACTGTTTATATGCTGGATTATGTTTATTGATTTGCATATGTTGAACCAGCCTTGCATCCCAGGGATGAAGCCCACTTGATCATTGTGGTTAAGCTTTTTGATGTGCTGCTGGATTCCATTTGCCAGTATTTTATTGAGGATTTTTGCATCGATGTTCATCAGGGATATTGGTCTAAAATTATCTTTTTTATTTCACACCACTTAGAATGGCAATCATTAAAAAGGAAACAACAGGTGCTGGAGAGGATGCTGAGAAATAGGAACACTTTTACACTGTTGGTGGGATTGTAAACTAGTTCAACCATTATGGAAAACAGTATGGCGATTCCTCAAGGATCTAGAACAAGAAGTACCATATGACCCAGCCATCCCATTACTGGGTTTATACCCAAAGGATTATAAATCATGCTGCTATAAAGACACATGCAAGTGTATGTTCACTGTGGCACTATTCACAATAGCAAAGACTTGGAATCAACCAAAATGTCCATCAGTGACAGACTGGATTAAGAAAATGTGGCACATATACACCATAGAATACTATGCAGCCATAAAAAAGAATGAGTTTGTGTCCTTTGTAGGGACATGGATGCAACTGGAAACCATCATTCTCAGCAAACTATCGCAAGAACAGAAAACTGAACACCGCATGTTCTCACTCATAGATGGGAACTGAACAATGAGATCACTTGGACTCGGAAAGGGGAACATCACACACCGGGGCCTATCATGGGGAGGGGGGAGGGGGGAGGGATTGCATTGGGAGTTATACCTGATGTAAATGATGAGTTGATGGGTGCTGATGAGTTGATGGGTGCAGCACACCAACATGGCACAAGTATATATATGTAACAAACCTGCATGTTGTGCACATGTACCCTAGAACTTAAAGTATAATAAAAAAAAAGAAAAAAATATATATATATATATTCCTACTTACACAGATCATTTTTAATATTTTGGGGAGTGACTTAGGAGTACAGAATATATATATTTTATCCTATTACAAACCACTTTTATTTAGAACTTTTATTGCTTCAAGGGCAGAAGAAGAACTTTAGGTCACTTTATTTATTTCCTCAATCTTTCTGTGTCATTGTGGGCATAATTTTAATTTTGATTATTTTTAAAACTAAGGAATAATTATCAGCATTTGTTAGAGTCATAAATGGTATAGATTTACTCATATGTTTACCTTTCCTTTTCTTCTCACATTCTTACTGCATATTTTGAACTCCGCTTTAGAAAAATATGTATTTTGAAAAATTCCCTTTAGAATGTTATTTTATTTGGTAATAAATTTTCTTTCTGAAAATTAAGTTTACTTCTAATTATGAAGAAGATTTTTTTCTCCTGATGTTATGAGTTGAATGATTCCCCAAAGTTAGCGTGTTGGAAACTTGATACCCAATGCAGCAATACTGAGAGATGGGCTTAAATGAGAGATGTTTGGGCCATGGGGCCCTGCCTTTATGAATATGTCAATGCTATTACCAGAGGTGAGGGTTCTGTATGAAGAGATGGGTTTGACCCATATTATTCTGTCTCTCACAAATGTGATAACTTCTGGCATGCTATGACATATGAAGGTTTGCTTGAACCAGGAGGATCATTTCAGCTAAGGAGTTGAGGCTGTAGTGAGCTATGATCACATCACTGCACTCTTGCCTGGGCGACAGAGCTAGACCTTATCTCTAAAAATACAACAACAAAAAAAGTAATATGCTCTTTTATTCACTTAACCCCTCCATACAATCTTTACACACTTTTCTCATATTTTCCTGTTGTATAATCCTAAAGTCTTTAAGCTTTGGAAAAGAGAGAGAGAAAATGTACAGTATACATTTGACAATATAATTCCAGTCAAATAGTTAATATTAAATTTTTTTTGAATATGGGGAGATGAAATGCATTTAAAAGTGCTTAAAAATGCGTCTACCAGGAAGTGGTGGGGGAAGTGTTTCTTCTCTCTCAGCCTCAACCGAGATTAATCTCAATTTCCTCATGTGGCAAAATGAGAGAAAATAATGCTGGGTATGCCAACTACACAAAAATGTTGATGAGGCTGTCTTAAGAAAACAGAAGAAACATAATTTTAATTTTAAGCACAGTCTAAATAAATGCACTAATTTTTCAAAAGCATTTGAACATGATTGCCGTGTGTGTGTGTGTGTGTGTGTATGTATTTAAATACACATTATCTGGCTTTAAGGTACAGTAAAATGTTGTCAGTCAAATCAAAGTCATTGATTTACTTGGTTCTTTGGAGTAAATTCTTTAAGTAAAGTTCTCATTTCTGTCTTTGGCTTTCTGGTGATCTTGACAAGTCATATTTACTAACTGATATAGAAGACTCCTAATCTGAAAACTTCAGAGCTATGGAAACCCATCAGAGGAAGGAATTCTCTGAACATAAAGCACCTTCCTTCTTTACTATTTCCTTCTTTACTATTGTCACTCTGTGATGCCTGCCCAGTGGAGCACTCTGTGTTCCTTCTCATCCCCATCCCCCCTTCCTCTGTTTGTCTCTTCATATAGTGATATAAGAACAAGTTACTGTAACATTAAACATATTATCATATGTTACTTAATGGGGTATTTTAATATGGTTTCACATTGTTTCCATAACACAACCCACAAGAATTTGGACTGAATTAAAGAGGCAAACAATATGAAGTTAAAATCATTTGAACGATTTAACCTTTTAAAATTTCTGGAGACATACATAAATTATCTGCCACAGAAGAAAGAAGCTTTAGAATTTTATTAGAAAGATGTTGTTCTACTTAGTGAAAAAAAAAAAACAGATTTGAATAGGGGAGCCTCAGAGTTAAATAAATCTACTACTTAGGTTATCAATCAAGTAATATTTAATTTAATCCTAATACATCCATCTGTAGAATAGATGTGCTAGATTTTTTGCAGATAACGACTTCAGTTTTTCTACTCTCAGTATCTATACCCCTTCATTTGCTGTTCTTCCTGTCAGAAATTGAAGTTTATTTTTCTACCTCTTGAATCTGGGTTGGCCTTGCTTTGACCAACAAAGAGACTACAGCAGAAGTGATCTTGTGCTAGTCCTTAGTAAAGGTCACAAAAGACCCTTTCCATTTCTATGCTGTCTTGGTAACCAGCCTAGCCAGCATGTAAAACAAGCTGCAGGTAGCCTACAGAGGCTGGAAAACCATATGGAGTGGAAATTAGGTGTTCCAGCTGAGGCCATCCTAGAATAGTCAATACCTAGCCAACCCCCTCTGCTGTCCATAAATGCATGAGTGAGCCAGCTGGGAGGAGAAGGGCCTTGCACTTTAGCCCAGTGAAGATTGCCAACCTGCAAAATAGTAAAATAAATGGTTGTTGTTCGAGGCATTATAATTTGTGGTAGTTTGTTTCTTAGCAAATCCTACGTGATACAAGCATTATAATATTTGACTTTCCTCCATGGAAGAATTGAATTTAAATGAGTTACTGTGTGAAACAGAATACTATTTTGCTTAGCAAAGTAGTTATAATATAATCAATGCTTCATGTGACTTAATTAAAAAACATTGATGATCCAAGTCAATTATAGAGCACATTATAGGTATTGAAGACACCTTGAAGCATTATTTATGACCATTGCTATATTGTAAGCATAGTCATTATTAAGTGCATCAGTATATTTTGTTTTTAATTTTTAATAAAGGAGGAATTTTACTCAATATAATTTTTTTAAAAAAACATATTTTTTCTTTTGTATGCATTATTCTTAGAAAGGAACCTGAAAAAGCTGATCTACTGGGATGCATAAAATGTGGTAAGGCAATAATGTATTTATTCATCTATTTACCAAACTTTTGTTGAATCCATCCATAGTATCAAGCACAATGTTAGGCCTTACTAATATTAAGCAAGGACTAACAGATCTATTTAGTAGTAAATGTTTATGTAATAACTGTTTTACTCTGTTCCGATGCTTTGAAGAAGTACAAAGATAAAATTCAAGACTCATTGAAGTGAGACTGTCTAGGTTATCTCCAAATTTAATTAGAATGATAGATTTAATACACTGAAAACAAAACAATTCAAATAAACATGTTACTTATTTTACTTACAATCCAGGGAAAACTAATGTTTTTGGAATCTTTGATGCACTCACTCAATCAGTACTTTGAACTGAAAGTATTAAGCCACATTTTGGAAATGCAAAGATGAAACTCATTTTGGGGGGACAGATTCAAATATAGCATGAAAAATTCTGGGATTTTAGCATGCACAAGATATAATAAAAGCTTAAAGAAGCATCTATTCCAGGAAGGTGGGAGAAAGTCTTCTGAAGGAAAACATACCTGGGATGGGTCTTGAAGGGTTAGAAAGTGTTTTTACGTGAAGAAGGGATGGAGTTGATTGAGTGGGACCAGAATATATTTTTTAAATGTCATTAAAAAGTCAGGAAACAACAGATTCTGGAGAGGATGTGGAGAAATAGGAATGCTTTTACACTGTTGGTGGGAGTGTAAATTAGTTCAACCATTGTGGAAGACAGTGTGGCAATTCCTCAAGGATCTAGAACTAGAAATACCATATGACCCAGTGACCTTATTACTGGGTATATACCCAAAAGATTATAAGTCATGCTACTATAAAGACACATGCACATGTATGTTTATTGCAGCACTATTCACAATAGCAAAGACTTGGAACCAACCCAAATACTCATCAATGATAGACTGGATAAAGAAAATGTAGCACATACACACTATGGAATACTATGCAATTATAAAAAAATGATGAGTTCATGTCCTTTGCAGGGACATGGATGAAGCTAGAAACCATCATTCTCAGCTAACACAAGAAGGGAAAACCAAACACCACAAGTTCTCACTCATAAGCGGGAGTTAATCAATGAGAACACATGGACACAGGGAGGGGAACGTCACACACCAGGGCCTGTCAAGGGGTGGAGGACTAGGGGAGGGATAGCATTAGGAGAAGTATCTAATGTAGATGATGAGTTGATGGGTGCAGCAAACTACCATGGCACATGTGTATACCTATGTAGCAAACCTGCACATTCTGCACATGTACCCCAGAAGTTAAAGTATAATTTAAAAAAAAATGTAATAGAGTGTACTAGCTACTTAGAAAGGCAAACACTGTTTACTCTTTTCTTCCTGAGTCTACATTTACTTCCTAACTTGCTTCGTAGTTTATATGGCGATTTGACTGAATTCTTATCAATGACAGGTAACAGAAATAGGCACACTACCTTTTAGACCTGGTTCACAAATCCTTCTACAAGCAAGCCAATAAGATGGCTTATAACGTTAATAAAATAATTATCTCAGTAGATTCAATGATTAGTAATTTTAGTCAATTTCTTGGTACTCAAATATCTTGATTATGAACAGTGAAGTAATTAATAAAATACGAAATCTAAATAACTCTACAAAGAATGTCTCATTCAGGATTTCAAATTAATATAAGAAAACTCCCATGACTTTTTATGAGATTGCTCATGAATGCCACTTTTTATAGGAAAGAAGTGTGAATGCGCAAGTAGGAAATCTGACTTGGGTCACCTGTGGGAGAGCTTCAACATTTGATTTAAACTCCTTGTATCCCATTTTTTTCTTCCATAAAAAGGAATATAAATATTAAAATTTTATGACATTTTGAGGATTTGTTAAAATGTGGAAATCATCTAGCATAGTTTGTAGTTGAGAATGGCCACTAAATAAAGTCAGTTCCCTCAGCTAAATATATGGTTTTCTCAGTTTGAGGATGATAATTTAATGCAGACTTTTTTGATTGGGATGATTTAAGCTGAATCATCCAAAGTTACCTTGATTTGTCTATTCCTATAGGCAAATACTTTCATAAATGACTATCTGGAATTAAAATTACAGTCTATAAAATAGAAGTCCTCTTTATTGTAAGGAAACTGGCTTTATCTGCAAGATGCTTTAATAAATCACACTAGAATGCTTTACTTGCTTTACTCTAAAGTGTAAGTACTTCTTTGGCTAGCACAATAAATAGAATTTTAAATGAAAAATTTTGGTGAAGTTGAAATGAATTACATTTTACATAGCACGCATTTAATACAATGTGGATTTTAAAACCCTTGGGTAAAAGTTATGTCTCTCGTGTCTTATCTAGTGCTAAGTACATTGTCAACAATCTCAATTGATGATAATAATAATTCAAAGGCATTTACAGTTTAATCAAAATTCAAAGATTCTTTTATTCATTTTGCAGTTGTCAGATTGAATAAAATGTATGTAAAGCTACAAGTTGGCATTTTTTTCTACTTATTAAACATATTTCATGCATAAAAATATTCTTTCAATTACTTTTTATGGTTTAGATATGAGCTGTGTGAACTAAAGATGAAAACTAACATTATTTTCCAATATTTAAGGAAACAAAACATATGCTACTTAAGAGTCAATCCTTGTCACATTTTTTTTTTAACTGTAAGTTCTGGGATACATGTGCTGAATGTGTGGGTTTGTTACATAGGCAAACATGTGCCATGGTGGTTTGTTGCACCTATCAATCCGTCATCTAGGTTTTAAGCTCCACATGCATTAGGTGTTTGTCCTAAGGCTCTCCCTTCCCTTTCCCCTGAATCCCCTACAGGAACCACTGTGTGACGTTCTCCTCTCTGTATCCATGTGTTCCCATTGTTCAATCCCCACTTATGAGTGAGAACAGGCAATGTGCTTAATGGGAGAAAATTTTTGCAATCTACCTATCTGACAAAGGTCTAATAGCTATATATTTTATACTGATGATCCCTCCAGCTTGTAACCAGGCATCCTGCCACTAAGAGTAGATGACATTAGCCTCAAATATCACAAACACCCTCCAAATGTGATCCCCCTTTTATTTATCCACTCAGTACAAATCTGTCATTCATAATTTTGTGAAAATATTTGTCAATCTCTATTTTTAATCAGGAAAACACTGTAGATTAATGAATTCTAGAAATTACTTCTAAATGTGTGATATCCAAGTTTTATGCTCTCTAAATATATATCTCTCAAGTTTCTAGTTGTAGAAGGCAGAATTTTGTTTTCCTTCTTCCTCCATACCAAGTAATTTCTTTTCCTTGGCGTTACTTCTATGGTTGTGGTTGTTTCTTCACATGGCAGAAAGGACTTTGCATATGCAGTTAAAATTACTAATCAACTGACTTTAAAATAGGGAGATGATCTTCGATTATCTAGGTTATCTCACTGTATGCACATAAATCCTTAAAAGACAGAATGGGAAGTCAGAGAGGTTCAGTGCCCAAGAAAGACTCAACAGGACTATGTTGATTGGAAGATGAAGATAGCCATGTGAAAAGCATGAGAAGTGAGATACACCAACTAACAGCAAGCCTGCAAGCCTACTCCCCAGATCAGAACTGCAGCCCAGCGGCACCTTTATTTCAGCCTTGTGGGAGGCTGAGCAGAGAATCTAGCCACTCTGTCGCACTTCCGACATACAGAAACATGAGATAAGAAATAGGTGCTATTTTACGCTGCTAAGTCTTTGGTAATAGGGATAAAAAACTAACACATTTGTGTTGTATGAGATAGTGGACATGCCTATACCTTATTAACATCCTTGATTCTAGTGTAGAGTTTGGATACGTGCAGTCTGTCTTTCAGTCTTGCTGAAAATCTCATGGTGCCCTGAAGTGCCCCACATGATCTTCTTTTGATTTTACCCATGGCCATTTTGATTATTTAATGATAGTTGTGTGCAACATTATGCATGCGTATGCACCACTAATGTATGCATTCACTCTGAGAGCTATTTTTCACCATGATACCATATTGGCCTAGTTTCTGTATATAGGAAACAGACTACACCATAGGCTGCACTAATCTTCTAAAGGTAATACTTGCTCCTTAGGAGAATATTTTTAAGGGATAAAAGAACAACACTATGGCACATAAATCTACTGAGAATGTGGATCATAGTAACTGATGTCAGCCAACTAGTTTATATTCAATGTCATTAATCTCTTGGACATGACAAATCTTGGTAGCAGAAGGGAATAAGTTCCAGATAATACACTTTTGAGGTAATGAATAACCCTCCCTGTGAAGTACTTTAATGACTCTCCTTGTCAGATTTAAGATTTTATTATTAACATTAGAAAATGGAAGCCCAAAAAGATACAGTTGCAAATCAATTTCACTGTTCCTTCATAACGAGTCCCTAATTGACCTCAATTTCTGATATAGTTGCAAATTTCCTGGCATACTTAATTTTAATGACATGTACAGGAGAATTTAGTAACTGAGCATAAAGAAATTTATCAAACTATCTATTTTCATGTACTTTAATAGATGAAATATAAATCATCACTACATTAATATGATGGTAAAGAGTGTATTTATGTCTTTTTACAGGTTAAGGGATGATCACTTCGTTAAATTAGTGTTTCACTTATCTCATTAAAAACACATGATAAGAATAACCTCAAATGCTAATACTCATTATGTAAGGACCCACGATAGAAAATTTACATTCAATTGTTTTTAATGGCTAATAAAATTATGTTGCTGTTTTTTTATCTTTAATGGACTCTGCTTGCCATTAAGAAAGTCCATTAAGAAAGTATGAATTAAAAATATAGTTGACTCTAAAATGGCCAGATCCCTGACATAATACATTTGACATACAAGAAAGAAAGCATTTTTACCCCAAAGGATAACTGCATGTTAGTATATGTGTACTTACAATTAACATTTTTAATTATAACATTCTGACAATATTGAAAATTATTGTTAGAATGGTGGAGTACTGCATGTCTGAGGGCCATATCTGTGCTTACTCTTTCTGAAATAGATCTGCTTTGCTCAAATTCATTTATAACTTAAGACTACAAATAAATCATGTTTATAGTTAGGATACAGCATCTTATTTTTTTTCTACAATGATTTAGTGACAATTGGGCAGTCATTACTGTCAGACAAACCCCCATTTTGTTACAGACCCTGAACTTTGCTAGCTGTCAAACTTTAAAAGATAACTTGAACTTCCTGTATATCAGTTTCCTCATCTGAAAATGATAAGATGTTCTTACTTTGAAGAACTGTGAATACAATTTGAGATAATTTATGCAAATTGCATAGTGCAATGCTTGGTACCTAGCATTAGGTACCAAGCACCTAGATAAAATTCAAAAAATATAGTTAATGTGATAATGAAGATGATGATGACAGTAATGGTGATGACTATGATGATGACTACAATAAATTTTATTTGCTTTCATTCCCATCTCTCTATTTTGTTTCATTTGTTCTTTACACAATTTGAAAGTAGAAGCATTTTCCAAGGACGAATTATATGTCAAGTATTATGTTAGGTGCCAGGCATATAATATCTAATAAAACATTATCTTTGCTAAGAAGAAATATATGTAGCTTTCCATAAAAATATTACCAGATTTATATAAACCTATAATAAAATTTCCAAGCTCTGTTTTATATTTTACATTGTAATTACTATTTTGTCATTTCCACATTAAATATTTTGTACCCTTAACTGAAATATCAACTCTTGATGACCAGAATCTTTCACATGCAACGGGTAATAGATAAACAGTTAACGATTAGGAAAGTAAGTGAATTGGTGGAATAAATAAATGACTTCAGATGGATAAAATGCAACTTTGTTCCCCTTATTCTCTTTACCATATTAAATACTCAAGTTTCAGAAACAATAAGCCACTCAGTATTTTCAGAACTTTCTTTTTCACATCCTAGGTTAAGTGTATATGAATTTCTGTGTTTAGAAATCTTTCTATTACTGATCTTTTTTTTTTTTTTAATATTCCCCGCCTATGCTCCCATCCCACTCCACTTCTGTATTAACTTCTTCATCCTCTGTACATCAGAACATCTTATCCATTTGGTAAGTATTTCTCACCCACTCTGTGCCAGGCACCATAAAAGGAGAGCTGCCTACAGTAGTGAACAAAACAGACAGAATTTCTTCCTGCACTGCGATCACCAACAGAATGTCAGAAGAGTTATCAGACAACAATTTACAAAAATATTGAATGAAATACAGTTGCCCAGTGAGTTACAAAGTACAGGGTGCTCTAAAAGTGGATGATTGGAAGCCTTAATCTTATCTGATATATTAGTCAAGTTTCTAGAGGGAGTGACTCTAAGGCCGAGATCCCAAGAAGCAGCAATGGATACATTTTGTAGGGCTTTGGGTTACAGGAAGCCCCTGAAAAGTTTCACATCAAAAGTTACAGATTGGTTTCCTAAGGGTTTTCTTGGGAAATTTGTTCTAACCAGCTGGTAAACTCCTTAATCCATGCCTTGGACTTACATTTCTTTAGATTTATATTGTCCAACACAATGATCAATAGGTAGCTGGTCATTGGACATTCAGGAAATGTTTCTTTTATGAGGAAGAAAACGTCTGACACACAACTCGCTAGTTGTCAAACTTTGCATGTAAATTTTCAGGAATGCAAAGGCCACAGTGGTTCTTTCCTCAACAACTTCAAACTCAGCTATAAGCACATAACTGGGAGTGGCTTGGATTGCTCTAAATAATGAAGGATTCCTTCCTCTATTATCCTACCTACTCAAAACATTAGTTGTTTTGTAACTAGATTTGTCCACTAGCAACTTCCAGAAGAATTAAAAGAGGAATGATAATTGAACTTCTACTCTTATAGCGGGCACTTTGCTATCCCCTCTGCCAAGAAATACTGTCCAAAATGCAGAATTCGGGCAAAATAGAGTAAAATGTGCACTTTTTCATTGTTACACTGGTGTATTATTTAACCAATTTTATTTAATTCTCTAAGACAGGAGATCCAAAACATTTGGGTCTCAGGACCCACTTATACTCTGAAAAATGTTGACTATCCAAAAATGTTTGCATTTGGTGCATTATATCTAGTAATTTTTACTACACTAGAATTCTAAACAGATAATTTTTAAAAATATGTATTAATTGTAAAATAAACCCATTTCATGTTAACATAAATGTTGTTTCTATAAGGGAAAGATATTTCCCAAACATATAAAAATTAATGAAAGAGTAGGATTGACTTAACATTTTTGCAAGTCTCATTCATGTCTGGCTTAAGATACCTGGATTCTCCTCTGTGTTTCTATTCTAAATCTGTTATTATGTCATACATCATGTAGCTTCTGGAAAATGCTATTCATGGATGAACCAAAGTGAAAAAGGCAAATAATACATTAGTATTATCAAGAAACTAGGGCTGGGAATGGTGGCTCATGCCTGTAATCCCAGCATTTGGGAGGCCAGGGCAGGCAGATCATGAGGCCAGGAGATCTGGCTAACGCGGTGAAACCCCATCTCTACTAAAAATACAAAAAATTAGCTGGGCGTGGTGGCAGGTGCCTGTAGTCCCAGCTACTCAGGAGACTGAGGCAGGAGAATGGCGTGAACCCGGGAGGCAGAGCTTGCACTGAGCAGAGATGACACCACTGCACTTCCAGCCTGGATGACAGAGCTAGACTCTGTCTCAAAAAAAAAAAAAAAAAAAAAAAAAAAAAAGAAAGAAAGAAAAACCAAAGCAAATATGTGTAGATCTTCTGAAAGGGTCTGAAGACTCCCAGGAGTCCTGGAACCACCCTCTGAGAAGCACAGCTCTAGGATAATATATCTTCATCTTACTTTGCTGTTTGATTGGAACCCAAACACTGTGTAGCTACATGTTAACTTGCAAATTTGTGGTGTTAAATAGAAACACCTCTCCTCCTAAAAAGAAAAAAAAAAGGTAACTCAAGTGTGTTATACTTTTATTGTCCTGTATGACATTAACTAGTTTTGCATATAACCTGAAAATCTTATTGTAATATTAGCAATGATTGTTTATTAAGACAAAATTCTTATAAACGCACAGCTCAATTGCTCTTGGTACTTTGGTACTAGTTTTATGATCTTTCTGGTGTTCCTATTAATTATTTAATAAATTGGTGACACATGGTCATTCCATATTTGTATGGGAGTCTTGTATGAAAGTCTTTCATATGCTTTATTGAGAGTATAATTTTAAAAAATTAGATATATTCAAAGTGTATGATGTGATGTTTTAAAATACATAAATACTGTGAAATGATTGCTACAGTCAAGCTAATTGACATACCTTTCACCTCACATAGTTACCTTTGTGTGTGTGATGAGAATACTTAAGATTTTGTCTCTCTGCAAATTTCAAGTATACATTATTATTAACTATAGTCACCATGCCATACATTAGTTCTCTAAAACTTATCATATAACTGCAAGTTTGTATAAGTTGACCATCTCCCATTTTCCCTATCTCCAGCCCCTTCCAACCACCATTCTGCTCTCTGTGTCCATAAATTTTAGTTTTTTATATTTCGCATTATAAGTGAGATTGTGCAGTATATGTCCTTCTGTGTTTGGCTTGTTTCACTGAGCATAATGTCTTGTAGATTCATTCATATTATCATAAATGACAGGACTTCCTCTTTTTTTAATGCTGAATAATATCCCTCTGTGTGTGTGTGTGTGTGTATGTGTGTGTGTTATCTCACCTTTTCTTTATCCATTCATCTGTCTATGAACACTTAGGTTGTTTCCATATCTTGGCTCTTGTGATTAATGGTGCAATAAAACGCAAGAGTGCAGCTATCTCTTCAACATACTGATTTTATTTACTCAAGATATATATCTAGAAGTAGGATTGCAGGAGAGCCCTGTTTTTAGCTATCTAAAAAATCCATTTTTGGCCAGGTGTGGTGGTTCACAACTATAATCCCAGAACTTTGGGAGACCGAAGCAGGTGGATCACTTGAGCCCAGGAGTTTAAGACCAGCCCTCACAACATGGTGAAACCTCATCTCTACAAAAGAATATGAGAATTAGCTGGGAGTGGTGGTGTGTACCTGTAGTCCCAGCTGCTCCGGAGGCTGAGTTGGGAGGATGGCTTAAGCCCAGGAGGCAGAGGTTGCAGTGAGCTGAGATCATGCCACTGCACTTCAACCTCAGCAATAGGGCCAGAACTTTCTCAAATTAAAAGATATATATAACTTATATATATAAATAATATATAAATACAAAATATAAAAATTATATATATGTTTAATATATAAAAATTATTTTAAAATATTATATAAAAATAATATATATTATTTACCTCAGCAACTCCCATCAATAACTTAGCATATTATCTTCATTTTATAGAGAAGGAAATTAAGATTCTGAAAGTGCAAGTGACTTTTCTAAGATCAGAGAGTTCAGTGATGTTAGCCCTACACGATTTCTCAGATCTTTTTCTGGTACTATCTTCCTGGCCTTTCCCTGTGCTGGACTCACGGAAATCCCCTAATTTGTATAACCTTTTCTATCACACAGGCTGAGACATAGTGAGGAAAATACTGTAAACATTCTTTTCATACCAGTATTCCTAAAGGGGATATCCTGTAGATATGTTTCACCAAGCATTCTATGATTTCAGCACAAATTGGGAAAAATCAATTTTGTGTTTTTGAGGGAGGTTCCCAGAATCAATCTTTTTCCTTGTCATGAAACACTTTATTGTGGTTTCTTAATATAAAACTATCTATCCTAGATGAAAAATGCAAAGACAAGATGACAAAGTATTAAACTAACACATTTAGAGATGCCTGAGGCTGAAATCTGGACTAAATAGATTTAGCAAACCTTGATGAAACATGAGAAAATCAAATGTAGAAGCAGTAGAGGGAAAAAAAGAAAAGGTCTAGGCATCTGTTATCTTCCTTAGGGGCCTTAGGCCTGAATTAATACTGGCTGTCATGAATTTAAGTTGGCAATGGACTAGAGACATAAAAAGTCTTTTTTATTTTATTTTATTTTTGCAGTATTGTTATTAGGGGAACTAGAAGAAATATGAATGTTCTTCTGCAGTAAAGAATCCTAAGAGAGCAAAGACCTGACACTTTAAAAATGATTGAGCCATTTTTGTGTAACTGTTTTCATATTTTATAGAAGCAAGTATGAAATGAAGTTTCTAAGTATTGGAAAGCACTTGTTCTTATCCTTTGTTGTGTAATGGAAGAAGACATTGTTCTACACACAGGAGGGAATGGTTGAAAGGAGTCATCGGTGGGATTTTGTAGTGAGGAATATTAACCTCTGTTTGGAGTTGGTTTCTAAATGTAGGATATTTCTACAAATGTAGGACATTTCTACAAATACAAATTTTGAAACTTCACCCTGACTTACTAATCAGTCTCCTGAAAATAAGAATGGAACAAGTACCAAAATCAAAAGAAATGTAACCAGTCCATAGGAATAGCAAAGCAAATCAAAAGCAATCAACCAACCAAACACAAACCAAGCCACCTATAACAGCAAACTTGCCAAGTCTGTATTAACTAGGTTCAGTTCTCAAAGCAGCCTAACACCCTGGTGTGGCACAATTCTGAGGCAGATTGCAAGGCATGTTTTACTAAAGAGCAGTGCTTATAAATAAAAATAAATTACTCAATAAATTGAGGGATATTCAGAACTATTTTCATAATAATGTCCAGAGAACGCTTTATCAGAAGAAAAAGGACAGGAGTTATGACAAGAGGTGTGGTAAATGCACATCTATTGTAACTTGGCTCGTGTATGCCATGCCTTATGCTGGGAACTTCAGAACACTGTGTTATGTAAGCAGCATACACCTTTGTTGTTGAGGATAAAGAAAAGGTGAATAGTTCCTATTGGGTTTCACGAAATGGTAATTAAAAAAAATAGGAAGGACAGAAAAAAAAAAAACACACAAGAGGAAAGAAAGAAAATCTCCCCCACCTCCCCAGACGTTTGAACTTTTAAAAAATATCTGATTTCTTTGGAGGTGGTGGAAAACTGTGGAAGAAGTGCGGGTAGAATCTAACATTACCTGTGTGAGCTTAAGTTAGCCAAACTTTCAGAACTTCAATTTCTTTAGTTACAAAATGGAGAAAATATGATTGCTATAGTTATTAAATGAGGTCATGTAATAAAGCATCTAAAATGGTGTCAATCATTTGTCAGTATTCAAAATTGGGAGCCGCTATTTGCTGCTATTTGCACAGTTGAGTACTCAGATGTATTATAAAGGAAAAACCTATTTTTTAAGTCGTTTAGGCATTTCTACTGAAATACACATGTAGATAGGGAGATGGAGAGACAAGACAGTCTCACCAACGTATAGCTTGGGAAGTGCCAGCAAGCAAACCGGTCAGATAGTGGGCACTGCCCTATTTAGGCACTCATGTTCATACGTAAACTTCCTCCTTTGAACTATATGTTTTTAGGTACATATTGTTTTTATTCTATGTCATTGAACTATCTGTGTTGAAAATCATCAATATTCTAATTTTTACATTTTTGGTTATGTTTTATTTTTAAATTACCTTGGATCAAAATTATCTTCACACACAATTCATTTTGTAGCCATAGGTAAATATTTGAAAGTTTAACTAATTAATTTTGACTTCATCCTTTCAGTTGCTGCTCTAGTGTATATTAAATATTCTATGTTCCTTTATATTGTATGTTGTAGACACAATGATAAATTTGAACTCTGCAGCTATCAGTTCTTTGAACGTGACGTTTTATCCTCTTTATGTGCCAATCTAAACGAGAGGGCTCACCAGTCAGCTGTTAGAAGGAGGATCATTTCAGAGGAAAACCCCGAGGTTAACCTTAGCTCCAATTCCTGTTATACCACTTTTTGGTTGTGTGACCTTAGACTAATGATTTGTTCACTCTGAGTTCCCAGTTCTATACCTGTAAAATGTACCTGGCTATATCTACAGTTCAAGTTTTCTGTGAAAAGTAATAAAATAATGACTGTAGAACTCAAAAACATGATAGGTTACTCAAATGATAATTTCATCTCTCTTTTAAAAATATTTAGAAAATATTATTACCATAATGTTTAATATGTATTGAGTATTTACTGTGTCAGGCATCTGGGTAATCACTTTGCAAAGTACTCTTATGTATCTAGAATGTCAAAATGTTAAGGGCATGAGGACCCAGACACAAAACATGTCTGTTTTATATTAAGCACATGGGCACTGGAACCAGACTGCTTGGATATGTATCCCAGATCTGCCCCTTAAAAGCCTCTAGGTCTTTGAACAAGTTATATAACCTCTGTGATATGAATTCCTCATATGTCAATTAAAAATTATAAATTGCCTCTCTCACAGTATTGCTGAAAGCATTTAATAAATTAATGCATAAAAAGTGTTAAAAATATTGCCTAACACATATGCAGTATTCAACAGTTCTGGCTATTAGAGTCATTACCTATTGTTTTAACAAAGACAATAGTCAAAACATCTAATGACTATCTTCAGATGATTTTCAAAGTGCTGGAGTCTCTTATTCTGAGCAACACCAAATGTTACAGGCCCTATATGGTCAGACTGAAATTATATGAAAAGCTCAAAAAAGTAGTTAACAGCTCTAAAGTCAGGGACAGAGTCAGCATTTCTAGATCCAATTTCAAATCATGGCATTTTATGTGTTTTTAAGCACCTGGTCACACCTAACTCATGAGGCAAACTCCTTAGAGAAAAGGGCTGTAGTTTTTACTTGTCTTGCAAAGTGCTACAAAATCTTGATTGTTGGCCAGAACTCGTTCTCTAGAAATTGATGGGGTGACTGAGGTAAGACTTTAAGTAATTTAGATGGAGCATTTTAAAATCCATTTAGAAGCTATTTAGGGAAGTATGAGTCTGAAGTCAAAGTTGAAGCTGAAACGGTCCTATGAGGCCTGCAGGGGGAGAGCCACAATCGATAAAGGCCATTATCTTAAATAAGTCCAGAACATCGTGAGCCTGACTGAGTATTTTAATCCTTGTCTGGCAGGATTAAAAGGAACATAGAACAAGACAAAGGGCCCAGGGTTCATAGGGCTTCAGAAGCAGAGAGCAGCTTTAAATCTCTTCAGCCATGAAGGCTCTCCTTGCCCAGCAATTCTCTCCCTCCCCTTTTCTCAGCCTTCCTACCCTCCCCTCTCCAGTCCTGCTCCCATACCTATCCACTACCCCGCATTATTCTAGCCTGGCAAAGGCTTGGAGAATATTGTCTCCTCTATAAAGCCTTCCAGACTTTTCCCTAGCTCTCACCATTGGTTCCCAATTGTGGTTGTACATTAAAATCATCTGTGACAATTTCACATACCTAGATATTAGCCCCCAATATTTGGATTTAATTGGTCTAGAGTGGGACACTGGCCATGGATTTTTTTTTTTTTTAAAGGTTTCTGGTTGATTCTGATATGCAGCTAGTCAGGCACCACTTGGGAATGATTAGTATCTCCTTTGCAGCCCAGCTTTTCTTTGTAATACTGCTGAGCTGATGAGTCTCTGCCCTTTGTTTTTCAAAACAACTATACTGTGAGCACCATGAGTTCAGAGGCCTCTCCCCTTTTTTTCTCTGCTCTGTATCTGACCTAAATTTCATACTTTAAAAAAATAATTCCTTGAAAATGGGAATTAAGGCTGGGTGCGGTGGCTCACACCTGTAATCTCAGCACTTTGGGAGGCCGAGGTGGGCGGATCACGAGGTCAGAAGTTCGAGACCATCCTGGCTAACACGGTGAAACCCCTTCTACTAAAAGTACAAAAAATTAGCCTGCCATGGTGGCAGGCACCTGTCGTCCCAGCTGCTCGGGAGGCTGAGGCAGGAGAATCGCTTTAACTGGGGAGGCGGAGCTTGCAGTGAGCAGATATCGCGCCAGTGCACGCCAGCCTGGGCAACAGAACGGGACTCAGTCTCAAAAAATAAATAAATAAATAAAAATAAAAGAAATAAAATGGGAATTAATTTTTTCAGTTACTTTTTCATTACTTATATTTTTAGTTCTTACATTCTATCAGCCATTAATTCACTGATGCAAATATTCGCCAATAGTATACATCACATATTATGCAAATAATGCATGAATGACTACATAGTTATTTATATTAATTAAAGTCAGATGGCACATTTTAGAAAAGGTACTAATAAGGAGATATAAAAGAGGACTTATCACAATAGTTTATAATTTATACACATTGACAGAAGTACACACATATATTGAAATGTACATAGCCTATATGTGTGCACACATATGCATTTACATATTTCAAGATACGGCTTACTGGTTGAAAACACAGACAGTTGAAACCAGACTGCCTGAGTTGGTTCCCAGCTCCACCAGGGACCATCTATTCCACTTACTAATCTGTGCTTCAGTTTCTTAATTTATAAAGTGAGGATAATAATAATAGTTACCTCATGGGAATATTGTAAAGATGAAATGTATTGATTTATATAAAACGAGAGTAAGCACTATACAAATGTTAGCCACCATCATCATCATTATTATTATTAACAGTTTCTCTTTGCTATTTTGTACATCCTTATACAATACTTCAGGACTAGCTAAGTAAGGCGGGACAGACTGACTGCTCTCACATCTATCATATCACCAACATGTCAGAATCAGAGAGAGAGTTCTAAATGATGGGACTGCCATTTTTCCACAGTGAATTGCTTGAATATTTCTGTGGAATACCTGCTGGCATGAAAAAATAAAAAGGTAAAAGAAAAATGTGTCTTGTCAACCCGAAATCTTCCAACCATTTGAAATAATTGCTGTGAATTAATATGTTGTTTTCTCCAAATAGCAGTTAACATCTGTGCTTCCAACAGATGTTCACCATTTCTAATATAACTGTTCCCCCATTATCCACATATGTTTTATTCTATTTGTGTATCCTGTACAGCAAATTTTCACCAAAGTGTGAGCTTTTTTTCCCCTGGTACTACTTCATAGTCAGGGAATCTACATAAAACTTATTTTTATTTAATAGAACAAGAGCAACAAAAAATACTAAGAGAAAACATGCATTACATATTATATCATATGTTACGTAACCTTTTATATAGTATAAAGTATACATATTACATATGAATGGATACAAATCTTATCACAATCAATAAGAAATAAATAATTTATACACAAGGTATTGATACAATAGGAAATCTTTCTTTTGCTTAATGGTCTGTTTTGACTCTCAAGAACTATTATTTCATGAAGCCCTCTTGATTATTAGTCTAAGACTCATTCCTCAAACATCAGGAAAATTTTCAAATTTGATACTAACTTTCATTACACATTCTTGAGATTGTCTATAAGATTTTATGTCAGTAGCAGAATGTCAACAAATCTCAGTAAATAAATATCTTTCTTCTTAGTATAATCCTAATCTTCACTGGAAAGTGTTCACATATACAATAAAAATTTTGCTTACTTATATTCTGTCTCTGGGTTGATGACATAATCATTTAGGAAAGAATATGATGCAACAAAGTATGAGAATGCATTATTTCTTAATTTGATACCTTAATTGATAGAAAATTCTCTGCTAAATTATCTTTATGCATTCACTTTGTGACCCAAGGTTAGGAAAATGATTTCTGTTAGATACAATGTTTTCATCATTAAAATATGATTATATCTCAAAGAACAGTCTCCAGTTTTCTGTTTCTGTGTCAACTCAGTGTAATATAATGCCTGGAATGTGGTAGTTACTGAATAAGGATTTGCTAAATAAACTGAAAATAAATTCTATAGGGAGAAAAAAAAAAGACTCCTCACACTGCTTGCTTTCAAGGGCTTTAGTCAGGGTCAGTGACAAGTTAAATAATGATTTTAGAGAAACCATTAAGTTCTTTGCCAATGTAATTGGCATTTCCACCACCAATGCATCACACCAACTCTACCATCACCACTACCAATACTGTTGATGCTATAAGATGCTTCTCTATGATTATAAGTGTAAAGACTTCATCATCAAATTGAATTTGGGCTAAATGATGTTTGGCAATACTCATACATAACTAACAAATAATAGTGAGCATATTTTTTAAAATGGTGCTCATTAGCTAACCATCCATTCATTCAACGTTATTGAATGCCTGCCACATTCTAAATTCTGTTCCAGGAATAGGGAAACAAGAGAGTACAAAGATGATTTAAACACATTCCTTCTTACCAAAATGTTTCGCAATCTAGTTTGGGAAAATAAACATGTCTATCAATTGAGATACTGTGGGACACAATATTAAACATTCAATAAAAAATTATGTGGGTACTCAGAGGAGGTAGAAAACTCTTCTGATGAGTGAAAATAGGAAGGAAGTCATGAAAGTTTAGTATGTGATCTAGATCACAACTTAGGAAATACATATTTGTGAATCCAACTTATTGAAACACATTGATTGTATGTCTTATTTGACACCAGATAATATATTTAGCACTGAAAATTCTCATGTAAAATCATTATTGCATTCAAGGAATTTCACATGTGAGGAAAGGCAGGAAATTAAATAGTATAAAAGTTATTACAATGACACAAATATGTCTGTTTACATCATGGAAAACCTGACCCTTCCATAGAGCTCTTAGGGAGTGATTTTCAGAAGAAATAACAGTTAAACTTAATTTTGAAGGAAAGAAAATTAATTAATGGGGTAAAATCTTTGTGAGAAGAGAAATATGATAAAAGGATAGATGTTCTAGACTGAGACAAAATCCAAGTACATCAGCATGGTGGGGTGGCATAAAAGAGCCTTTACTCACCCACTTACATATAAAGAACACATAAAAAAGCACATGATATGAAAGTTGGAATGATAAGCACAGTTTTGCATATTGAATATTGTCAGGGAATGAGGAATGAGGCAAGGGCAGAATAAAATCATATTGTATTTTATATACCATGTGAAATTTATTCTTAAGGAGTTTAGCAGGATTATTCTACATTCAGAGTGTACTCTGTCTATTCAAATCCTTATAATAAGAGATGGAGATAATGACAAGAACATTCTAGCCAATGCACATAAAGGTGCATAAATAGGAATATGGGAATATGTACAGAGTAGAGAAAGTAGCTTACCAGTCCAGAAATGGATGAATTACAGAGATTAGCAGGTGGGATCAGACTAGATTATTGAGTACATTGTCCCTATGCTATGAAGTTGACACTGTATTCTGTGCTTTATTAATACGATGTGGTAGCCCTGTGTTGGATGGAGTAAGCGACAGAAAGCCTGTCAGAGGAGTTGTAACATGAGGGTAAATTAGATTGTAAAGGCCAAAACTAGGATAATTGAATAGAAAAGGGATATGAAAGATACTCAGGTAATAAAGTCCACAATTAGAACATTTGTTAGTCTGTTCTTGGTTGATATGCTGATTACCAAGGAGAGGTAAGCAAGGGTATCTATAAACATTTATCACAATTATTACAGATTAGAACCAAAAAAACAAATCACTTTTGAAACTCTAGTAAACCTATTGAATTAATATACTATTTCCATGCTAATCCATACACAAATCAAATGTGTAAATCTTTCACTTATTATTTAACCTTATTCTAGCAGAAATTTTTAGACACAATAATAAGCTGCTTCCAGATTTCTGGGTGTGACTCATCCATGCTGAGAACATTTTGCTTGTCATGTGTGGTTTTGGGTTCTATTTAGGATGGTGAATGGTGAATTTAAGAATGTGGAAGTCTAGGAAGGTCTAAAAAAAGTTGCTTCAGAGCATGAATTTGTTGATTTTACCTTAGGTTTTGCACCTATAGTTCAGAAGTCCAATAACTGGCCTCATTCGTTGAAAGCTTTATCGAGTATTGGTGAAGTTTTTCTGATGCTAAAACATATACTGAAAGCAAGCAATAATGCAAGCCTTGTAATATGTTACAGATATAGGGCCTACTTTCCATGCCACTTTGCATTTTATTTCTCTTTAGGCTATCTTAGGAGACAGTTATAAAGAATTTTACACAATGATATAACTTCCTTGTCAATAAAACTTAAATTTTAGTGACATACATTCCAGTGTAATCTTGTTTCCTCTTATTAGAAAGAATCCAATTGTTTTTTCCCTTGACAAGAATGATATCACCCAAGATACATTATTTACCCAGATGAAAAAAATAGAAAAAAGAAGGGAAAAAAGCTGTTTTTTAATAATCTGCTTCTGTAGAAAACAATTCATAAAGGCAAAATGAAATATCATATATCTATATCTATCTATCTATAGTATAATAAAACAAACACTTAGACATAGAAAATGTTCTGTTTCTGTAATTCTAGTGACTCTGATCACCCTAGCAGTCTTAGGCTTATTTGATGATACAAAATATATTATTCCATTTCTCCCAAACAATCTGAAAAGTACAGTCTATTAAAGTACTCCCTCTCATCCACTAGATAGAAGGCTACGCACACAAAGCCTTGATAATGGTAAGCTCTTGATAGTGGTCAGTTCCCTAAAAGAAGATGGGGGAACTTTCTTTCTTGATCAAATGATAGGTTTCACAGGTAAGAATATTTGGTGGCAATGAGGATGACGATCAATTCTTTCTACTGACTGGGAACAAGGAACAGTGGTCCTTACCACGTACTATATTAGAGAGAAGTGTTATACTACTCTTGTATAACAGTTTGTAATTTACTGGCACGTTTGCATTTATGGGTCTAATTTAATCCTCCCAAAATCTCTGAGGAAGAAATAATATTCTTTACCTCCTGCTTCTCAGAAAGGAGAAAAGCAAGCCTGAAGAAAAGTGACTAGTGATTATAGTCACTAGGTTGCATATTTTAAAGCAGCAGGTGCAAGGCCCACAATAAGAGATTCACCTCTCATTAATAAACAGGATGAGAGCTCCACATGAACTTCCATGGTAGATGGTGTGTTCGGCTGTTCTTGTTTTGCTATAAATAAATACCTGAGGCTGACTGATTTATAAAGAAAAGAGGTTTAATTGGCTCACAGTTCTCCATGCTTTTCAGTAAGCATGGTGCTGGCTGTTTCCGATGAGGATCTCAGGAAGCTTACAGTCATGGAGAAAACCAAAAGGGGGGCAGACATCTCATATGGTGAGAGTAGGAGCAAGTGAGAGCAAGTTGGGAGGTGCCACACACTTAAAAAGTGAGTTCTCATATGAACTCAGAATGATAACTCATTTGTCACCAAGAGAATGGTGTTAAACTACTCATGGGAGATCCACCCTCATGATCTAATCACTTCCCATCAGGTCCACCTCCAACATTGGGAATCATATTTCAACAAGAGATTTGGAAGGGATAGACATCCAAATCATACCAGTTGACAAGATGGCTAAGGGTACAGCTTTGGTTTCTTCTCAATATTGGATCTCAAGTGCCTCACTGGTTTCAGACATACCATAGGTGCTTAGTATACATTTCTTTTTTTTTCTTTCTTTCTTTTTTTTTTTTTTTTTTTTTTTTTTAAGAGATGAGGTCTTACCACATTGCCCAGTCTGGTCTTGAAGTCTTGGGCTGAAGTGATCCTCCTGCCTCAGCCTCCTGACTAACAAAGACTACAGGGCACACCATCACCCAGCTAATTTTTAATTTATTACTTTTTTTTTTTTTTTTGGCAGAGACAAGATCTTGCTATGTTGCCAGCCTGGTCTGGAACTCCTGGCCTCAAGCAAACAATTCTCCCACATTAGCCTTCCAAAGTGCTGGGACTATAACAATTCTGGCTCCATTTTAGATAAAAGCTTGCTTTCTTGAATGTAATTATTGCTTTGCTTGAGTTTGTAGATTATTCACTTCAAACAGCCTCAGAAAAATAGGACCTTCAACAGAGATAAAAGAAAACACCTCTACCAATAAATCTGGGAATGGGCTGACCAGTCTGATAAGAACAGACTAATAGCAACTGTGGAAGGTCACAGAACACTGACCAAGAAAGCAATAATTAACTGCCCACTTGAGACAGCTCATTTTTCAAAATAATGTTTTGATCATCATTTTCCCTAATTTCCCTTAAAAATCACTGATCCAGAGAAATAACTTAGAGAAGTGGTATTTGAATGCTATTTCATTGCCTCTCCCAAGTTGATGACTTCTCCAATAATGCTAATTTTCCTTTCAACAAAGCTCATCTCTTGGGTTTTTGGCTTTGATGCAATGAGAGGCCCAGGTCTGAGTTTGATTATAGGACTAAAGGTGTGAGCCATGAAACCTGGCATTGTTTCTTGAATAGATGGACAAATGGAAAGACATTACAAAAAGTAGACATGCATTAAGCAATGGAATTTGTGTCAAGAATTGTGTTTTATTAGACTTAGTGGACAGAACACAATGCATTGAAATGAATATTGTACCATGGAATTAATGTTTATAGTTTTTTGAATAAATATAGAAATTGACCCTCCCAGTCTTAAAATTTGAAACTTACATTTGAGTTTCTTTCGACCCTCAGGTCAGGAACTGAAACTTACCAGATCATCCATCCACACGATGAGATGTAAAACCCCTCATTCATCACAATTGCTTCCTTACCCCTCCCTAATTCCTGTTTTCTTGTACATAGCTAATACATTCCTTACCTGCTACACAAATCTCCAATGTATTCAGTCGAGTTACATAGGTTTGAAGTTTGGCTCCCATCTCTACAGCCAACGTCACCCAAATGAAAAGCCTGCTTCCCTGGCAATACTCGTTGTCTTGGTGATTGGCTTTCTGTGCAGCAAACATTTCATACCTAGATGGAATCCCTGGCATTTCAGTAAAAACATTTACAATTTTTATACTGTAACATAGTAACAACGTTAGTCATTTATCTGTGACACATAGAAGAGAGCAGATAGAACTCCATGTCACGGTAATATGTCAGAAGGAGGAAAAGATGGTTGCAGCTGTGTGCAAGTTTGCAGATTTTGTGCTAAGATAAATACAAGGCTACCATCTGGGGACCTCTATATTATTCAATCTGAGGAGAATAATAGAGGCTGTATAATAAGTTTGAGGATATGAGAGTATGATACTATATAGCCAGTCTTTCCTCCCACATTTTAAGTTTCATCTTTCTTGCCACCTCTTGCAATGTTATTTCCTTCCAGAGGCCTTACCTGGTCACACTCTCCCATGTACCATATAACCCCAAGTAGTCCACTGCTTGATTTATTTCCTTCGCAACACTTTTCATTATGTTAGCTTATTTATTTATTGTTTTTTTGCCCTAGTGTTTAGTTGGTTCGATTGGACAAAGGATGCTGAACTTCTTGTTCATAGCTACTCCTATTATCTTAATTTCTATTAGAACTTAACGTAATATTTGATTAAAAAAATAAGATTATAGGCTGAAAGGTAAAAGAAGATGGGGGAACTTTCTTTCTTGATCAAATTATAGGTTTCACAGGTAAGAAAAATTTCTTTGGGGAGGAAATAGGAAGTTTTCGTCTAAGTTGCTAAGAGGGGGAGTGGTGGGGGTTAGGGGAGGTACAGTTCAGTGACAACATAATCTGAAATTCAGCTGAATAGCCAGGGGAGTCATAGCCTGAGCAGCCTCTCCTGGAGCAAGTCACAACCACTCTGAGCCTTGGTTTACTCTGACATGAAAAGATTTTAGGCATAGGTGGTCTCTAAGACCGCCAACCTCTTAAATAACAAGGTGATTCTTTTTGCTGTTTTGCCATTGCATCTTGTGTATATCTGCAAAATAAATTTTGTCACATTGCTTTACCCTTGCTTTGTGCATATTCAGTACTTGCTTTTTCTCTTCATGACTATAATTCAAACGCATATGAGAGAACAGTTGGAGGGGGGTTGATGGCTACTGAATTTAAATATTTTGCTTAAGAAGATTTGAATTAACATATAGTGCTCTGCAGTTGTATGAAGGTAAAGTTCTAGGCAGATACTTCTATGGACCACTGGACAAGAGTTATTCTGGTTCATTTCTTCCAAATCATCCAGTTCAAATTGTTTCCAAACTCTTCCTTTTTAGAGTAACTTAAAAGACTTTCTAAATCTTTTCACTTGGCTGCCACAGACTTGAGACAGATAATACATTTTTCTGTCTCTTTTTCTGTTCTAAATGTCCAGGCTGCAGGAGACAATAAAACAGGCTATGAATTCCTGAGCTGGTTTCCATTCACAGGAGACATTAAGCTCCACAAGATTGATCAAATTTCATATCACCAGGTCCCTGTAGCCCTGAGAGTGCCTCACATAATTATTTAATTTATAGTTGTGAATCACATTTGGATCATAAAATTCCAGCTAGATAAGTGTATGGAGCAAACCTGTAATTAAGATTAGAGTCCTCACAAATAAGGTGACTATTATTTATGGTTGTTACCATCCTGATATTGTAAAATGAACTCAGGTTTTAGGATTCTTAAATTACTTAAGGATCCTAAGGTAATTTAACATTCTTTAATAAACCCAACTAAATTAGAACAAATTATTGACATTGACCATAAAACTGCAAATTAAAAAATTTTTGTGCTTCCCTGTAAAATATTTGAAGTTTAAAGTGACAATCTGAATGGAAAAATTATATGACTGCTTACCAGTGAAGTACATTTACATTGTCATCCTAATTGATATGCTTGGAAGTTTAAACCATGGTATGTTTTCTTCTCTATCTGTTTTGTTGTTGTTGTTGTTGTTGTTGTTGTTGTTGTTGTTGTTTGTTTGTTTCCACATAGTACTTTGAGGGAGGATATCTTAGTCTCATCTTTCCAACCCCAGCTCCAGCACAATGCCACACAACAAACTTCATCAGTTAAGAAAATAATTACTAATTGAAATTACTGAAATGAAATATTTTCAATGGATATTAAGCAGTCATACAAAACATATTTTCAAGAGTTTTGAGAATATGAAGACAATTATTGGGTTATAATATTATGTATTAAAATGAAAGAGTGTGATCACAAATATGAAATGAACCTTCGTCCTATGAGGTTCTCTCTCTCTGCTCTAGGTAATGAAATTATATTTAATTTTAGTTTCTTTCCTAGTATTTATTTTTTATTTCAAATAATACATTGAATATTACTCACTTGATAAGAATAAAAAGAAAAAAGTATTTTTAGAAAGACGTCCTTTTTTATATATGAACCTGTTAATCCGGCTGTGTAAATATTCCAGGTTTAATATTATACAAATTAATAGCATATCAATTGATTACTTCTTATTTCTTTGTTTTATATAGGCAAAATTCTTATGAATGTAAATATAGTATGCATTTCTTTCCACATCTGTTCTGAGAAAATCAATAATACACAGTAAAGTTCTAAATCTGAGAAAGTATAGCTTTTTAGTGGAGGGGAAATAGTAAAGCAGAACAGCAATAACAACAGAAAAACCGGAATCATTTATACATCTCTCTAGGCTATTATACTGGCAAATCTGAAAGGAAAGGAAATGAACCTCAGGTCACATACTTAGTTCTCAATGTGATGATTGCCACTGGTGATTTTTCATTTGGAATATCCACATCCAGTGGTCTATCTCAGAATGCTTCAATATCAAGTCATTGTGTTTACTGCACATGTCCTTATACATTCAATAACCATAACAACTTTAATGTGTATAAATCTTACAAAATTTCAAAATGGTTTCATATAAATTGTCTTCCATTTTGAAATATGAAGATGTTGTCTTTTAGATATCTAATGTAATTTAGGTAAACAGGAAAGGAAATAAAAATAAATATTTATTGAGAAACTACTACTTGTGTTGATAAAATAAATAATTTTACACATGCTATCTCTTGATTCATCATGGTTCACTGTAAGGTAATTACTATTTCTGGCAGTTGGCAGAATCTTGTCCCAAAGACACTTATGTATGAATCTGCAGGAAGTGTGAATATCATGTATTATATGGCAAAGGAATTTGTATATTTAATTAAGGTCATAAACCTTGAAAGTGAGAGATTACTCTGAAACATACAACTAAATGTAATACAAAAAAGCCCTTAAAAACAGAGAACTTTCTACAGCTGAAGGCAGAGAGGCAGTAATAGGAAAAGTCAGTGAGATTCCAAGCATGATAAGGATTCCATGTATCTTTGCTGGTTCTGAGATGCAGGAGGCCACATGCAAGGACCAGAGAAAGGCTTCTAAATGTTAAGGGCAGCCCAGCATAAAAATTAAAATAATTTTTTAAAAAATGGCTTCATGGACTACTATGCAGCCATAAAAAAGGATGAGTTCATGTCCTTTGTAGGGACATGGATGAAGCTGGAAACCATCATTCTGAGCAAACTATCACAAGGACAGAAAACCAAACACCGCATGTTCTCACTCATAGGTGGAATTGAACAATGAGAACACATGGACACAGGGTGGGGAACATCACACACGGGGGTCTGTTGTGGGGTGGGGGTCTGGGGGAAGGATAGCATTAGGAGATATACCTAATGTAAATGACGAGTTAATGGGTGCAGCACACCAACATGGCACATGTATACATATGTAACAAACCTGCACATTGTGCACATGTACCCTAGAACTTAACGTATAATAAAAATAAAATTAAATAAATAAAAAATAAAAAATGACTTCAATCCTACAACTTATGGAACTGAATTCTGCCAAAATCTTGAATGAATTTGGAAGCAGATACTTCCCCCAGCCTCCAGAAGACAGCTTAGCCAGGCCAATACTTTGACTTCAGACACATAAGATCATAAGCAATGTAGCCACACCACACTGGACATCTGACCTACAGCAACTATGAGATAATAAACACGTGGTGTTTTAAGTGGCTAAATTGGAGGTACAGTAATACATAGCTTAATCACAGGAATACATTCTGAAAAACAGCACCCTTAAGCAAGTCTGTCCTTGTGTGAACATCATAGAGTATACTGACACAAACCTAGATGGCATAGCCTACCACACACCTAGGCTACATGGTATAGTCTATTGCTCCGAGGCTACACACCTGTACAATATGTACTGCACCGAATACTTTAGGCAACTGTAACACAACAGGAAGTCTAAATATATCTAAACATAGAAAAGATAAGCTAAAAATAAAATATGAAAGATTTAAAAAATGGTACACCTGTATAGAACACCTGACGTGAAAGAGCTTGTAGGACTGGAAGTTTCTCTGGGTGAGTCAGTGAGTGGTGAGTGAATGTGAAGGCCTAGGACATTACTGTGCACTACTGTAAACTTTGTAAACACTGTACAATTAGTCTACATTACATTTATATTTTTTCTATTTTTAATAATACATTAACTTTAGCTTACTATAAAATTTTTATAGGCTTTTTAATCGTTTTGACTTTTGTAATAGTACTTAGCTTAAAACACCAACACATTGTACAGCTACACAAAAATAATTTATTTCTTTACATCCTTATTTCTATAAACTTTTTTCTATTTTTAATACTTTTTATTTTTACTTTTTAAATATTTTGTTAAAAACTAAGACAAACACACACATTAGCTGAAGCCTACCCAGGGTCGGGATCATCAATATCACTGTCTTCCGCCTTCACATCTTGTCCCACTGGAATGTCTTCAGGGACAGTAACATGCATGATGCCGTCATCGCCTGTGATAACAATGCCTTTTTCTAGAATACCTCCTGAAGGACCTGCCTGAGGCTGTTTTACAGTTAACTTTTTAAAAAAGACGTGTAGAAAGGATACATTCCAAAAAGAACCATAAAAAGCATAGTATCCTAAGTACATAAATCAGTGACAGAGACATTTATTATCATTGCAAGGATTATGTACTGTATATAATTATATGTGCTATATTTTTATATGACTGGCAGCCCAGTAGGTTCGTTTACCCCAGCATTATCACAAACACACCAGTAATGTGTTGCATTACAATGTCACTACAGGCATGGAATCACTAGGCCATAGAATTTTCTCAACTCCATTATAATCTTACGGGAACATCCTCATTAACTGAAATATCATGATAGGATGCAGGACTAATTTGATACAGTGGTTTGAGAAAGCTAATGCATTTTCTCACTTTACAGTTGAGGATGATTCTAAGGCTCAACAGATGATTGCTTAAGATCAAACAGCCATATACAGAAGAACTATTTTTCACTGTAGAACTTTGATTCCAAACTGATTTTTCTACCACACAATAGTTAAAAGGAATTGATAATTATGTGAGACAAATCACCTTCTTTGCCTGCATTTTGTCATACCACCTAATATGTGAAGATGACAATCATCATCACAGATAATAACATAATAAAAACATTTTTTAATGTGTGCCATACGCCAGACATTTTGTCAAGCACTTTAAATTACCCATTGTACTGAGTGTCTGTAACAATAATATAAATTTGGTTCTGAAACATTCTCCATCTCTTGATGAAGAAACAGACTTTTTTGTTTGTTTGTTTAGAGACAGGGTCTTCCTCTGCCGTCAAGATTGGAGTGCAGTGGCATGATCATGATTCACTGCAATCTTGAACTCCTGGGCTCAACAATCCCTCCACCTCAGCCTCCCAAGTAGCTGGGACTACAGGCACGTGCCATGTTGCCCAGGCTGGTCTTAAACTCCTTGTCTTAAGGTATCCTCTCGCCTTGGCCTCTCAAGGTACTTGGACTATAGGTGTGACACTGCAACTGGCCAGAAACAGAATTTTTAAAAGGTTAAATTACTTAGCAAATAAGTAGTACTAAAAGACTATGTACCCAGGTTTTCAGTCTTCCAAGCTGGGTGTTTGAACTTTAGTAAAGTTATGCATGAAAGTAAGTTACACAATCTGTGGCCCATAGAAAGAGCCTAAATGTTAGTTTTTGGTTTTATAAGTATTACTGGTAACAACAGATACGTATTTTTGAGCTCTTACTTCATGTGTGTTTCTAGGCGTTCATGTAGATATTTCACACATATGCAGTCATTTCTCTGCACAGCCATGTGAGATTAATCTTGTGTCAATTTAACAGTTAGAGAACCAAGGTTTAAGGAGTTTAAATTACTTCTCTGGATCTATAAAGCTAGTAAATGGAAGTGCCAAATTTAAACCCAGGTCTATGTGACTGTAAAGCCCATGTTTTCAAATTTCAGAATCTTAAATTTAAAGTATTAATCAGAATAAGTGGAGGAGTGCATCTTCTCTTTGGGAATCCATGAAGGTTAATGTTGATCTATGAAAGTAAAAAAAAAAAATCAGCCACTTAACCCATCCAAATCTCTCAGGCATTAGACTCTGGCTGGAAGACTGCCTTTTCATTGGAAGGCATGTGTGAGCCCAGGGACGAGGTGAGGGCTCTTGGCCTTATGTGGAGACTGCTGGAAGAAGTATCCTCTATGTCAGAGACAGGACATCCTCTCTGATCCCTTCAAATAAATGATTATGCCTTGAAACTCAGGAACGTGGGAAGGAACCTTCAGGGCCAATATAGCTTTGATGTAAATCATTTCCTAGTGCTGGAGAAGTGTGCTTCCAACACTGATGCCACCTGAAAACAAATGATCATACTACATATTTAATCAGGGGCCCTCCTGAGAGCCTTCTGCTCTCACTCAAGCGTAAGACAGCCTACCTTCTTATGAATGCTCTAAAAGTTTTGTCACAGGCAACAAAAATGTGTTCTTTTTTTCTGTACAAAGTGATTGTAATAAGACCAATACTATGAGATGTTTTTCTAGGGGTCAACAGAAATGTACACATATAGTGAGTTCTCACTGGCCACTGTTGATAGGTTGTTGGAAATTTTTGCTTTAAATAAAATGATATCTATCAAAACCAATTTTGTCTCATTAACATTACAATAATACAACATTGAAGTAAGCAATATTTTTCAGATTATAGGTTTATTTAATTAAAGTCAGTGTTTCTAAAAACCCATCAATGATGTTAAGTAAAGACTTGCTGTATTTAACATGGCTTATTCAGCTGGTGCTGTGTGAATCACATGTGTATTATCATATACCATCCATTTCTCTTTGTTTCATGTTTTGTTTTTTTTGGCGGGGTGGACAGGGTCTCACTCTGTTGCCCAGGCTGGAGCAACAGAGGCTGGCATGATATCGGCTCCCTGCAACCTCTGCCTCCTGGGCTCAAGCAATCCTCCTGCCGCACCCTCCTGAGTAGTTGGGACCACAGGCTCGCACCAACATGCCCGGTTAACCATCTTTTTTCTCTTCTGTGCCCTCTGTCTTTCTCTTACTCTGCACACACAGACACATACATGAAATAAGGGATACATTCTTATTTCCATTTTATTGATGAGTTAGCTAAGACTCTAAGTAGCTAAATACATTGACCAGATTAAAAAACAAAACAAAAAAAAGAGGCAGGTGCAGTGGCTCATGTCCATAATCCCAGCACTTTGGGAAGCTGAGGCAGGTGGATCACTTGAATTCAGGAGTTCGAGACCAGCCTGGCCAACATGATGAAACCCATCTCTACTAAAAAGACAAAAATTGGCTGGTTGTGGTAGGTGTCTGTAGTCCTAGCTACTGGGGAGGCTGAGGCAGGAGAATTGCTTGAACTCAGGAGGCAGAGGTTGCAGTGAGCCAAGATTGTGCCCCTGAACTCCAGCCTGGGTAACAGTGTGAGACTTTGTCTCTTTAGTTTGATGAGTAATAGGTTTAAAACTAGTCCACAACATGTTCTTTGTAGGTTTTAACTTGTGATATGACTTGTTTAGCATCTGCTCTGGTTGTTGGTAGTAGCAGTGGTAGTGTTATCTTTGTCATCATTATCATCATTTTTAAATATTGTAAATGCACTTTAAGCTCTTTTGGCTATATCAAGTATGGAATATACTTACACAGCAACTGCTTATTTTGATTAATATCAGAATACAGTCATTGGTGCCTTGGTAGATGGTATTTGTACTGCACTTTGATTCACCAAGTGTTAACCTATGGGTTTAATGTTCACAAATCTACAGCTCACATAAACATATCACCATCACTTCATAGATGAGAAAACAGACGCTGTGGGAGGTTAAGTGATAAGTCTGATATCTCACAGACAGTGAAGGGTTGCACCAGACCCCATGTCCTGGTTTCCATGGTGCCAATCACATGCTGTTTTCACAATTCCACAAATAGTAATTAATAAACAACTGGGAAACAAAATCACTTCATTGAATTTTTATATTTTCTATAGTGTCTCTCTTCCTAAATTTTAACTTTCCACCATGATGCTACTATAGGTACTTTTGTATTAGACTCTTATCATTTCTTTACAAGGATTGTCTCCTTGTTCAACACACTGTGGAAAACCTACACAATTTCTACACATCAACATGGAATCATTGCATAAAGAAAAACCAGAACAAAACCCTATCCATTTCTGAAATTACAAATCTTTCTCTGAGTATCTTAGAAATGCTTATGTGATGAGCCAAAAGAGTTTGACTTTCTCAGGTAATAAATCCCCTTTTCTTAGGGAAAATACCCAAAATATATGCTACTAATGGAAAGATAATAATATCTAATTCCAAGATGATACTACTCTTATTCTTAAAGTATGCTTTTATCTTTGAAATAGCATATTTTAAAAACATATCTGACATTTCTAGAGTAATCTCTCTAAAATGGCGATTCCTGGTTCTAGTCATTCAGAACAATGGCACTTTTATTTGACTAGAATATCTACATAATTCTCATGGAAAATTTCTGTTCCACTCAAGTTTTATCTCCTCAAGACCTTTCCTGAGTCATTCATCAAATTTAGTATTCCTTCACTCTGTGTCTAAAGCAACTGTTTTATATCTGTAGCACAATATTTTGTTATTGTTATTTTACTGGAACATATCTCTTATTAGTCTTTTAGTTTAGTCTTCCTTTTTCCTTACTCATATTCCCAAGGCAGAGGAGAATAATACTATTCTATACTCAGTAAGTTCTCATTCAATAAATAAACATAGTGAAAAAATTTTAGAAATGTGACTAACTGGAAAATAAGTACATATTTCTATATATTTTGATATATGAGAATGATTTTCCACAGAGATGATTGCATATAATGTTTGTCCATAAAAGATTCTGTTAAGGGCAAAAAACTTAACCTTTACAGATAAAAATTTAGACTGATTAAGGAAAGACCTTAGCACCTTAGCAGTTATCTATAGGAAGTGATTACTAACTGTTGTTGATAGAGGTACAGATGACTTAATTTGCAATGTAAGTGATATGTCTGTCATGATTATGAATTGTCTACCTGGAATTGTAGCTGGTTGGTGGGGGGAGAGTATGCTACGTGGAGGTTTGCAAAACACTTCTGTCTAGTTTCCTTCTGACTTCACTTCAGGGTAACAGAATGTACAATGATAGTTTTTTAGCTAAAATAGGTGGTTTTAGCTGAGATAGGTGGATAAGCCCTTGAGGAACTCATAGCGTATATTATATTGTTTCAAATAGCCAGAAGGAAAATATTGAATGTTCTCAACATAAAGAAATGATAAATGTCTGAGCTAATGGATATGTTAATTACCCTGATCTGATCACTATATATTATATGCATCAAAATATTACAATGTACCTTATAAATATGTACCACTATTAAGTGTTGATTAAGAAATAAAAGAAATATGGGAAGACTGTCAGTTTAGGTTCAGCATAACAGGTGCTGCAATTGATGTATGAATGTAATGCTATGGTGACACAGGCGATGGGAACTTAGTACAACTTCTGTGGCAATTGTATAGGCATAACTCATTCTCCATTTTTATTAACTATTATATATAATACCATGACTAATGCATTATAGATATTCAATAGAGTTTAGTTTCCCACCTCTTCTCTTTTTCCCTCTATCTCTTTCTTTATAGGTTTTTACATTATAATTAATAAATTGATCCTTTTACTTTTTTTTTTCATTGACCAGCATTGATTTGCTTATTCTCAGATAGACATTAGGGCGAAGAGTATGGCTTTGTGAAAATCCCAGGGCATGGTCTCCTTAGATTGTACCTGTGTTTTCTTGTAATAATAAGTGAGTACGTTTTGCAATAGATTTTGTCAAATTGAGGATTAAACATATTATGTCACAGAGGCATCTATAGACAAATCCCTGTACATTCTTGGATATCTGGTAGTTGGAGAGATACTGTAATAAACAGACTGAGGAAAACAGTTTCTGTTTTGGGAACAGCCCTGAACACTCTGGGAAGAAGACAAGGGTAAGAAAGGGCAGCTTGTACATTCATATTTGTAGATCTAGAAACTAGTTTGAAGATGTCTATGCTGTCTCCTTTGTTCAGGGCACAAAGGGCATCCAGAATTCTCCCTTTCTCCAGCGTGCAAAGAAATCCATGAAGATCAGACATGAGCAGTGGGGTACAGCTAGCTGGGATGCAGTACTCCTCCACAACAACAACAACAACAACAACAACAAAAAGCTGGAGATTCAATTGCCAGAAACATATCATTTGCAAATCAAAGTACTCAGGGAAGTTAGATTTCTCCATGATTCAGTTGACTTGTGACGTGTAAGGAACAAGCCAACATTCTACTATTAATATTACATTAGAAAGAGAAAGAAGGTATTTTGAAGGTTTAGTTGAAGTTCCTAGAATAAAAGAGAACAGCTACTAAAGAGAGAGGAAGAGTGGCTTAGTAGTTTCTGTTTTATACCCTGGCCCAAAAGACAACTACCTAGAAGTCCTTGCACACATCATAGTGCAAGTTTTATAATATCTCAAATGTATGCTCAGGCAAGTTTCTTTTTATTATTTATACTGCTTCTTTTCCACTTAAAAATCATTTCATTTTAGGATGCACAATCCTAGAGCAAAGACACTATTTAATTATCTAAAGTCATATGGCTATGTAAGCAAAGAACTCAAGAATTTGTGATGTATTTGAGAGTACATATGATGTGATATGCTCATCTTTAAACTGTGCTCTACAAAACCCTCAGAAAAGCCACAGATGTGGATCAAGAGTCATGAGGAGGAGAGGGATGGGGCTTGAGAGGGCAGCCCATCAGGATCCTCACCCCGGCACCAAACAGAGAAGCAGCGCTTTTATCTGTCTTATAAGTGTTTCTGTGAAATATTTTACTTGAAAAAAAAATGTCCTTAAGTTAAAAATATACTTGAAAACCATTACTGTATTGTAAAGAATACAGCTATAGAATAAATGGACCAAGATTTTATATTGAAACTCTACCATTTATTAAGAATATATCCCTGTGAATATGTCTTATTTTTTATCTTTATTTTACTCATCTCTAAAATGGGAATATTACCACTGATTTTACAGTGTAGTAGTCCACTTTCATACTGCTATGAAGAAATACCCAAGACTGATAATTTATAAAGAAAAAGAGGTTTAATGGACTCAAAATTCCACATGTCTGGATAAGGCTTCACAATCATGGCAGAAGAGAAAAGAGGAGCAAAGACACATCTTACATGGCAGCAGGTGAAAGAGCATGTGCAGGGAAACTGCCCTTTATAAAAGCATCAGATCATGTGAGACCTATTCATTATCATGAGTACTTCATGGAAAAGACTCACCCCCATTACCTCCCATTGGGTCCCTCCCACAACACGTGGGGATTATGGGAGTTACAATTCAAGATGACATTTGTGTGGGGACACAGCCAAACCATATCACAGAGTGATTCAGAGAATTAAGTAAAAGGGAATCAACATTTATAGAGAATGTATTACCAAGCACTGAAGAAAGCTCCTCAACAAACGCTGTATTTCTCCTTGCTCTTCCCACTCCTCCTGTGTACACTAATGATAATGTATTCACACTGCAGTGTACTGTTTATCCAGGTTGGAATTTATTTACATTATCATGTGTTCTACGTTACAAACACATTGGAGGTAAAGATGAGAACTTTCACAGTTCCAAGGAAAGGACTTCATTGCTAATCTCTTGCCAATTATTATCTTATTTGAACACTTGGTTTTTAAAATGTTGTGTAACGATCACTCCATTTCTTTCTGGAATTACGATTCTCTGTACTCCACAGCATGACCCTATAGACACATCACTACTCTCCAGTGTCTTCCAATCTCTACAACTTTTACAAGTGGTCAGCTCTACCTTTCTATTAATCCCCATGATAGTGAAACAAACAAACATACAAACAAATTTAGCTAATCCTTCAAAGGATAGAAAATTGCAGTTATATAGGATAAATCAATCTAGAGATCTAATATACATCATGAGGATTGTAGTCAATAATAATGTGTTGTATAATGGAAATTTGCTGAGACATTTTAAGTGCTCTTACTACACACACACGCACACACACACACACACACACACACACACACACACACGGAGATACCTATGTGAGGTGATGGATATGTGAATTTGCTTGACTGTAGTAATAATTTCACTATATACATATATATCAAAATACCCTGTCATACACGTTAAATATATACAATAAAATTAGTGAATCTTGTCTTTATTGGAAAACTGTTAAATCTCCAAACCAAATCTCTTGAAGAATAAAATTGTTGGGTGAAGAGAATAGTCAGATAGATAGATAGATAGATAGATAGATAGATAGATAGATAGATAGATTCATGCATACATACATATATACATATATACATACATAGAAAGACAATTAATTGTTCAATTGCTTCTAACAAAATGAAGCTGAAACATTCCAAAAGTAAAATAAAACTGATTTATAGACAGGAATTGGTAATGCCTGAATTAAAATATCTGTACTTAGTCATTTTAGGTTCTCAAGAAGGGCACCATTAAGAAAGTGATTTAAGAAAACAATCAAAGGTGCCATGTATTGAGAACTCTTGATGTGATAAGTCTTGGTAGTTGCTTTAGAAGCCGTAAGTTTAACTTTCACAATAAGTTTATAAAGTGTATATTATCAAATTCATGTAATACATGAAAATGTTGTCTTAAGAAGGTTAAATAAGTTGAGCTTAAAGGTAGTGTTGAAGAGAAATGAGAGAAGTAAGTTGATGGAGTTTCTTTTCTGTAGCCTATCAACAGAAATATCCATTTTCTTAGGTTAGTCCATCCTTCTATCACTTGTTTAAGGCAATGGTCATATCCTCAAGGCAAGTGCCTTCCTATATGGAACTATCTAATATAGGGAACTAGAATTGGAGTACAGGTTGACAGGAAAATCTTTGGTGTCAGACCCAAGAATAAATCCTGGTTCCAACACTTACTAATTGTGAAACCTTGGATTATTACAAAACCTCTCTGAATTTTGGTTTGTCATGTATAAAGTGGAATTAACCATCCCTAGTTCACACAGCTATGGCGAGGTTGGTTAAAAAGTGACGTTCAGATGCTGAGGACGTAGTAAGTATTCAGTAGTTAGTTGATGATACTTGAGGATGTCCCCCACTATCCAAACAACCAAAATTTGGAAGCTTTCTATTTTCTCATTGTGAAATTCACCTCTCCTCATTCTTCACTGTGGACACAGATATAATCATAGCCAGATACAGTATTTACTAATGTTGGTCTCCATGTGTTTGCCATATGAATCATGTCTGTTTGCTTCTGTATCACTTTGTCTCCCTAACATGGGGTTATTTTGGATTGATAGATTCTCAGTCTTTCAGGGTGAGAATCACTCCTGCGATTTAAAGGAAAGAGAGAGAAATACAATTCAGCTACTTTTCTCATTCGATCAATCTTGAGTGAAACAATTATTTGAAAAGGTTAAGGAAAATATATATTTGATGATTAGAAATGTATTTATTATGTACCTCCTCCAAACGTCTGGAAATATATATTCAAAACTGTAACAAAATCAATAAACAAATAATAAAAAACCTGTTTCTCAATTTTATGAGTTTTAATGTCGACAAAAGTACCTTTCTTAACTTCCATTTTAATGTTATAATTTTGATTCAATATAAGCACGTGCCACTGGAAGAATATTCCTAGATTATTTCCTGAAGTGACCATCAGACACTCTTCGTTGCATAATTTCCCAATATATAAATCCCCAGATTAAAATACTACTTACACCTTTGAATTTTGTAGATGTTTACTTCTTTTGAAACTAACATATATTTGCCTATGTCTAACAATAACAGCTGAGTATGGAATCTTTGTTTTTTTATATTCACCAAATCTAACAGAAAGTACAGAATTATATTTAATTTTCAATCACAAATTGTGCTAAATTAAATGTATATATTTCATGCATATAGTACGACTTCTAGATCTTCTTTTCCATGTAACTAAAATATGTATGCCCTCTAATTTACATTTATAAATGATTACCATTAAAAAGGGAATAACAACAATAAAAAAAATCAGAAGTCCCATTCTTCAAAATCAAATAGAGATAAGCAAACTCATAAAAATAATAGCCATTTAGCAGGAGAGAAGGCATCAAAGGTAAGGCCTTCTTTTTGATGCTGATGATATATCCTTAAAAGAGTAAATCTTATTTTCATGACATTAATCAACTCTGCATTGACCATTATGGCAACTTCAGGTTCCTCAAAGATAGTGGTTTTGTGCTCTGATTTAATTTTCCTCATGTACTTGTTATGGATTTAGAAGTATACTAGTGTCAGAAGTGAAGAAAGAAGCAAAGAAACCCTGAGAATTAAATAGATCATCATTTCATTCCCTTTTCCTCTCATTTCAGGTGGCTCTCTTAGTTGTTGATTTTGGATGGGCTTCTCAGCCCACAGTGACACTCAGTGGTGGTTGAGCAGACAACAGCAGAGAATTTGGGGAACAGAACCTCAAACAATGCTTATCTGGTGTGTTAGAATCTTAGGCATCTTATTTGAATCAATCAATATGCAATTGTCTTTTCAAGACTCTTATTATTAATGAGTATAACTCTTTGAATGCTGGTTCATCATCACAATCACTTTCATTAGGCATTTTACCAAAGAAGAAAACCGGCCCTGTTATTGTAAATGTGTAAAAGATAAACATGTTTTATTAGAATGTTACACTCTCTATAACTTCAGAAAAAAATGTACACACATGCATTCACACTCTCCTACTTTCAATCTTGCCATCTGCTATGATAGTAGTTACTCTCATGTGGCTATTGAATACTTGAAAAGTGACTAGTGAGACTAAGAAAATGAATTTTTAGTTTAATTTAATTTTAATTAATTTTAATTTAGCTGTAAAGATTGGTATGTGATTAATTATTAGAAATCTTGTGAGTGCATTTGGAACAATTTTGACATGCAAACCTACTTTTTCAACTGAAAATTTTATAAAATTTTAATGCAGATAAAGTATTTGTGATGACAATTTAGCATACAAATTAAGATATAAATGTATAATGCACACAGGATTTCAAAGATTTAATAAGAAAAACTATATATCTTAATAATTTTATACTGATTTTAATAAATATTTTATATACAATACATTAAAATGTTAACATTGATTCTTCCTGTTTCTTTTTGTTTTTGTTAATGTGACTACTAAAAAATTAATTTGTATATATTTCTGACATTATATTTCTATTAGGCAGGACTTTTCTAGGTGGTACATTATCTAGACCCTTCTCCAAATATACTCGATTTAAACCAAACTTTAAATTTCTTGGGTTCCCGGTTTTTCCTAAGGTTGAAAATAGGAATAAGAGAGCAAGAAACAAAGATAATGTAACAGGCAGAGTTCTATGTTTTCTTGTTTTGCAGAAAGTCATCTTCACTAAATGATCACTTCTTTACGTAATCTATTTAAGAGCTATTTATTAAGTGCCTGTGCTTCATACTAGGGAATGAAAGAAAAAATGCTCATATCTACTGAATCTTATAAACTAGGAGTACAGGCAAACACTGAAAACACAAACACACACATGTGTGAGGATAAACTGGGATGACTACATGCAAGAAGTGGCCTGAGTTCAATGACAGAATAACAGACTCAGAGGTGGACTCATTAGGGTTAACCGAAGAAGTGTTTTCTGAGGCTATGACTTTGAACCCAAGGCCTGTTATATGACTAGAACCTGGGCAAAGAACCAAGGAGACAGAGTTCAATGCAGAAGGAGAGCACCTACAATTAACTGGAGGTGGAAAAGAGCTTAATGTGGTTGAGAAATTACAGAGATGTCAGTGAGACTGTAGCTCAAGAAATAAGTATTGAAAGTGGCCAGAAATGTCTGGTGAAGTTCACAAGATCTGAATCTTTTGATGCCTTGCAAGTCAAGGCAAAGGATTTAGATTTTACTCAAAGTATAATAAAAGCCATAGCAATATTTTGAAACACATGAAAAAATATTTTGGTTTCATAACTTGAACTGTGTGGAAAGACTGGTAAGGAGAAAGACTACAAGAAAATTCATCTATTCAGACCATCCAGAAAGAGGGTATAATAGCTGTATGGATGTGGCATGATAGTATTTTGGAATGTGGGGTTGGAAGGGCAGTACAGATAGAGGAAGATTGAAACTTTTGCTATGTATGTGTATACATACTATATAACCTGCCTCACCTGAGATTATGAGCTCAGTGAAGACCAGGGTCTTTTATAATTCATCTCATACAGATAGAGCCCAGCTTAGACATGGCACATAATAGATGATCAATAAACACTGATTTGTACATGCGTGTGTGTGTTTGTGTAAAACAGAATAAATATTTTTTCTGTCTCTCTATTACAGAATAAATAATTCTCTTTAGAATGGCATTTGAGATGCAATAAAGTATGGTTCCAAGCTATATTTTCAACCAACATTTCTCCCACCATTTTTTAAATACCAGATCAAGTGTATGCACCAATCACTTTACAGTAAGAGAACAAGTCAGAGTAATGAGAGTTCATGTTTTGGTTTTGTACTCTAGATATGACAAGATGTATGTTATATCTCAGGTCCTTGCTAAATGTATGTTGACTAAGCAGATGCTCCTAAGACAAGATGGTAAACTGGGACTATGCAAAGTGATTGTTATAATCCTGCTTTTCCTTAGTATTCTCTATTTCTCCATGATGAAATTCTTACAAAAATCACTTTACATTCCTCCATGAAGGAGAAAGAAGGTTATGTACTGGATGCAAGTTAAATTCTGCTTTTGTATACTATTGAAAAGTTGGCATCCTTCCTATCGCCCTAGAAATATCAACTGAGTTTACGAATACAACTTCATCTGGCACATCTGCCTATGAGCACAGGAAGTTAGAAACCAGTTTCGATTTAATTGGTATACCCCTCTGCTTTATCTCATTGGACAGAGGGATTAGGTAAATAAAGGTCAGTTCTGAAAAGTATAGCCAAACAAATGTGAAAAACATGCTTGTTTTCTAGATGGAATTAAGACCTATTCAGAGACAGCAATCATATATTTGTTGGAACACTGTTTAGAATTTTATTTTCAATATTACATACCTGTGAGATAAGTTTTCTTTTTCAGTATAAACAATGAATTGGATGGACAGTCAATAAAATATTGAATCAAAACAAGTTTCTGAAAGTTAATTTGACAAAACAGATAGTGTGTAAGAATTGGAAGTCGAATGACCTACTTGTGAATAATCAATTAGCATTTATAGTTAAATAGCAACAAATATATATACATATTTTTTCCTATGACACTTTCAAGTAAATATTATCCCCTAAGAGCATTATGCTGCTTGGAATGCATTTTTTTAAGTTATCTTAAAATCAATTTGCAATTCAACTTTTCAACTTCTTGCAAAATTGCAATGCATCAATCCAGAACAAACAACTCATCAGAACCCGGAAATACAGTGTGATCCCAATAATGAAAAATTATTAGCCACAGCCAATAATTAAGACAGGAATGCCAATGGCATTCAAAATCTTTCTTCACATATGGGTAATTATTGAAGAACGATGACAGTAATGCATCAGCAAGCAAAGATGATCTCTATTTTAAAGAACAAGTTGTTTCTTACAGGAGATAGATTTTGCTGACTGATACTATACAAATGTAACAACCTGGAGTCCTAACATCCTAGATCACATAATGGTTAAGAGACATACTGACCCAGAACACAGCCAAGGTAGAATGTGTCTATATAAGCAAAAATATCAAAATGTCAGTCTATTTGGAAGTGGATTGTGTAGAAGACAGAGAACTTCATTCACTGAGATCCTGGGTACTTGAGTCCATCCTTTGCCTAAGGGGCAAAATCTCTCCATTGCCAACGTGCTATCCTTATGCTCAATGCCCTTCATTCTCTCTTGATGTTGCAACCACTGCAGACACCCTATATTCTGCTTGCCAACATAATTTACATCCTAGAACTACCTTGATTTTCAAGACCTCAGTGAGAACTACTTTGCTGACTCCAACTTTAACACTCATTAGTCCCTGATAACTTCTCTCCTTCCCTCTTAATTTTAAGAGCACTTATAGTCTAAATTATGTATTTTAGCAACTATTACCATAAAACACTTTGTGTTTAATGTTACATTATGAAGGTCCATTTCAACTACTTAAATATATCTGACTTTTTTTTAAGTCAGGGTAAATGTTGTCATCACCTCACCCTATGTACTAATTCCCAATTTGATAAAACATGACTATGAATCCCAGCAGCTCTATGACCTAGGACAAATAACTTACCTATTCTCAAAATGTTTGTTTCCTTATATTTAAAATAAGATAGCAATGCCTACCTTGTGAGTCTTCATGAGTTTTGAGAGCCTAAGACACTAAGTGCATGTAACACAGTTCTGTTTTTGAATAGATATGTCTCTTTTGTTCTTTTTTATTACCTAGAACTGTGTTGAAGCTACTGTAGAAACTCAATAATGAGCTGATTTTACACTTTATCTTCCTAATCCTTGCTATGACATTCTTCTTTTTCTATTTTCTTTCAGCTTCAGGGCTGATGAAGGTGCATTTCTGAACTGGTATTAAAAGCGTGAGAGAGATTTATGTGAAACAACTGAAACATTTCAGTGTCAAAATACTCCCAAATACAGAACAACAGAGTATATCTATGTGCTCACTCTTGCAAGAAAGGAAGAAGGAGGATCTGGGGGAAATGGAATTGATAATGCTTCCTAACTGGATCCAATAAATTTTCCCAACCTCTCCAGAATATGAAAAAAAAAAAAGTTGCTTTTCCATTTTGGTAATTTTTCAGTTATGAAAGAATTGGTGAGCACATTTTAGGAGATGCAATGACACTGTATAACAGAAGAAAAATAAAAGATAATAAGTATTTTTCCCATATTTTCATTGCCATTATCAAACACTGAAAGCCTCCTGCATGGATTACATAAAACTGCAATTAACCTACATATCCCTCAGTCTCTTTTGGACATTATACTTCTTGCGGAAAGCTGGAAAATAGACTACCTTGTTTGCTGTCATATCCCAAACACTGAGCACACTTTCTGATACTTAGAAGATGTCCAGGACACGTTTGTTGAGTGGTGGAGCTCCTTAATCTGCTAAAAGGCATGGTAGCTAATCTTGCTCATGCTAAAGTTTTCTACTTCATCTCTTTTGCCATGTATAAGAGACAATAAAATGCAACAGAAAAGGCAACGTGGTTAGGTGGGGCTGAGTTAAAATGAAACTTGGCGCTTATTAGCTGAGTATCCTTGAGCAATTTACTAACCAAAATAAACATTGTGGCTATGAAATAACTTATGTGTCCCACCCCACCAAATTAATACATTTAAGCCCTAACTTCCAATGAGATAGTATTTGGAGGTGGATGGGGCCTTTTGGAGTTAATTAGGTTTAGATAAAGTCATGAGGCGCTCATAATGGAATTAATGCCCTCAGAGGAAATACCAGAAATCTTCCTCCCTCCCTCCTTCCGTCTCTCCCCCCCTCTCTCTCTCTAAGAAGGCAACCATTAGTCATCTGCAAGGTAGAGAGTTCTTACCAGAGAATTGAACTGGCTGGCATCTTAATCTTGGGGCTTCCCAGCCTTCAGAACTGTGAGAAATAAATTCCCACTGTTTAAGTCACCCAGTCGATGTCATTTTGTTATGGCAGCCTAAGCTGACTAATGCAATTGTCCTCCTCATTATTAGCATTAGACATATCAATGATTTCCTCTTTTGCAGAATTAGGTAGTCACTTATCTTATATATACTCATTTTTAAAATCACTAATACAATTATGTTATTAACTAATGTTCATGTTTAACTGTCTCTTAGGTGTTTAGTTTTCTGCCCCACAGACAACACAAATCCAATATATACAAAATCGAGCATGCTATTCCACTACTCACAGTTTATCCCAATGAAAGCTACCACCACCAACACAATGTTTCAGCTAGGAACTTGAGAGTCTGTATTAGTCCTTCCTTGCACTGCTTTAAAGAAATACTTCTGACTGGGTAATTTATAATTAAAAAAAAGGAGAGATTTAATTATCTTACGGTTCTGCAGGCTATACAGAAAGCATGGCAACATCTGCTTCTGGAGAGGCCTCAGGGAGCTTTTACTCATGGTGGAAGGCAAAATGGAAGCAGGCATCTTACATGGCAGGAGAAAGACCAGGAGCGGGGAGGTGCCAAACACTTTTAAACGACCACATCTCATGAGAACTTACTATAGTGATGACAGTGCTAAGGGGGAGCCGGGACGGTGTTAAACCACGAGAAACTGCTCCTATGATCCAATCACCTTCCACCAGTTCCCACCTCCAGCATTGGGGATTATATTTCCACATGAGATTTGGGTGGGGACATACATCCAAAACATACCAGAGTCATACTAAATTCATTAATCTGAATGGTGCTAATTATTTCTGCTTCTATTTAGCAGTTAACCCAAACTGTGTTTCCATTTTGATTTCTATTGCTCCTAAATTTGTTGTGATTGTCATCATTTTTTTCCTGGATTTCTCATGGTCTACAAACCATCCTTCTCCAAGTTACAGCTAAAATTATCTTTTTAAAATGCTTTCTAGGTGTGAATATTACTGTGCTTAAATTTTTGTTATTGTTAATGTAATAATAGTAATAGGCAGGTATTGAGTACTGATAATGTGCCAGACAGTTTGCAAAGGGTAGAAAGGGCACAAAACAATGAGAAGAAGAGGTACTAAGCCACTAAAGAACTAATAAACATTATTGATGCAGAAACTATAAAACTCCTGGCTATGACTCTGTAATAATGGTATTTGAGAGAATGCTAAGAACTGAACATGGAGAGGTGGCTGGGATTAGATCATGAAGAGTTTTAAATGCAAAGGCATCTATGAGTGTATTTGCTATTACATTTCATTTTTATATTTACTGGATGTTACATACTTGAGTACCATTTTTTACAATCAAAGAATCCTTTATCCCTACGAAACTCATCACACAGCAGTGCCTAATGAGAAGGCAAATTCATAAGAGAAAAGGGAAAAATAAATAAATTTCAGAAGCAGAGAGATTTAATGATTACCTATTCCTTCAATCATATTGATTTTAACATCAATCACTCTATAACAATCATTATTACTGTACTAAACAATTCAGTCACATTTTTATCCAAACTGGGCCCATAAAATACTAGCCATATCAAGAATAATAGGGGACATAGTAATAAATTTAATAATCAGTAAGATACTTGTTACTATTAGGATAGAAGGCTCAGAATAAGAAAAAGAGTATACAGATCCCTTCCAAGCAATGAACAAGAAAGACCCAGAACACAGAAATCTCTTGATAAAATTGGTAGCACTAAAAACAGTAAAATGTTTATTTTCTGCTTGATCAAGAAAACAGGAATCAATATTCTTGGTAACCCTAAATACATTTACTGATTTGCTTCTTATATATAATAAAAATTCATCTCCTTTTTTTCCCTTCTTTCCTTCCCTCCTTCCTTTCTCTCTCTTTTCTCTTCTCCTTTCTTTTTTCTTTTCTTTTCTTTCTTTCTTTCTTTCTTTCTTTCTTTCTTTCTTTCTTTCTTTCTTTCTTTCTTTCTTTCTTTCTTTCTTTCTTTCTTTCTTTCTTTCTTTCTTTCTTTCTTTCTTTCTTTTCCTTCCTTCCTTCCTTCCTTCCTTCCTTCCTTCCTTCCTTCCTTCCTTCCTTCCTTCCTTCCTTCCTTCCTTCCTTTCCTTTCCTTTCCTTTCCTTTCCTTTCCTTTTCCTTCCTTCCTTCCTTCTCTCTCTCTCTTCGTCATCAGAACCCAATTCCAAACCACTACCACATTAAATCTGTTTTATGAAGCCAGAGTGTTCTTTTCACAGCTTCGTAACATTCAAGCAGCTTTCTACTGCTGTAAGATAAGAACCAAATTCCCAACAGGACCTCCAGGCCCTCTCAGCTCTGGCCTTTAACCTCTTGCAGCCCCACTGCCTCTGAACCTGAGTGCCTGGCTTTCTCAGCCCAGCCTCTCCCCACCCCATTTCCCTGCACCTTCTTGCTCCTGCCCTCAGATCCTTGCAAGGATTTATCCCTCAGTGGAGATGACCCCAGTGTTCTCCTAATCTATTTCCACGTGTCTCTCAGTCTCAATATCAATTTCCAAGAAGCTCAATAAAAGCAATTATTACTTCTAAATCACCAATACCTTTATCTAATATTTTTCTTCAGTTATTGTGAAACATTTTAAAACTTTTTTTCTTGAAGTATAAAACAAACAGAAGAAAGGGTGCATAAGAAAATTGTAGAGCTTGAAAATTTTTTTACAAAGTGATACTATCATGCTTTATTTGATTTTCAATGCAATTAACTGTGATTTTTATTAAACACTTGCTCTGTGATTAGTGTTTAGGGCACTGTGAAGAGCACAAGCAAATCCTTAAAAAATTGCTTCTTGCCTTCATAGAGATCACCCTTTGATGATATCTACACTGTCATTGGAAGCAGGAATGGCTAGAAATGACTCACTCATCCATTTATTCATCTAGTATTTATTAAATAATTACTGTGTGCAAAAGATTGCTCAAAAGACACAGATTCTGTTCCTGCCCTCATTAAGCTCAACTAAGTGACTAATGTGTGAAATATATGACAGGGAGATTGTGTTTGTTATGAAAGTTCATGCAAACAAATAGCCTAATTTAGCAGAATGGGGCCGAAGTTTCTTCAGTTTTATAAAGAGAGGGAAAGATTTTAAAGAAAATGACAGTGAAACTAAGACCTGAAAGTTCAAGGAGAGTTAGCCAAGAAGGAGAGATAAAGGATAAAATCTCTTTCAGGCAGAAGCCAAAGCATCTGAAAAGGCGCAGAGGGAAGAAGGAGCTAGGTGCATTTGCTAGTTGCATTTGGGGGGTTGAGCATATCTGAGTCTTGCTGGAGTATTAATACTCATGAGTTGGAGAAAGTGCCTGTCTGGTGACTAAATTAGAAAGAGGGAGCCAACAAAGCCTGCTCTTACAAACATGTTTATATCTACAGTCCAATACTACCTGTCTCTCAGTACTTTTTTTTTCCAAATCAAATTATAAAATCCATATGAAAATTGCAGCGCAGATATTCTGAAAACTAAGCTGCAAAACTCAAGCACAAGTACTGTAAAGGCTGCTTGGACTAGTCTTCAGGGATGATATGCAATTATCTAAAGTGAGAGGTGAAATGGGAAGATATTGACAAAGCAGGACTTACTGAATCCAGGAGGACCAGGTAGACTGTGATTATGACATCAATAAAGCTTGTGCCCAGGGCAGGATTTAATATGTACAGAAACAGTCTTAATATAGAGGCGTTTCTTTCAATTATGGGCCAAACAGAAAATTTCTAATAAAATGATATGTTATCATCTATTCACCCTGCTTTACACATCAGCTTCATGCTCCAGGTTTGCTCTATTATCTTAATAGTGATGGTCAGAGAGGACAGGAAGCTGCTGTCATACTTATAAGGATAGAATAGTTATTGCAACCAGTTGCTCTAACCACTCTGATACTTGCTACTTAATCATGTAGGAAATAGTCCTTGCTGTGGATCTGGTGCAGGCACCAGAGGTATGAAGTTGACTGAGAGATATAGAAAGTCTTTTCTAATGGATCTTGCCTTAAAGAGATAGATAGACAATAGGTAAGTGAACAGGTGAATTAGGTGACTTCAAGTAGTAATATATGAAGGAGTGAAAATAAGAGAACTGCAACAGATAGGAGTTGGGGAATGCTCTCTGGATAAAAATATTTGACCTGAAACTTGACAAAAAAAAGAAGGAAATGGACCAGGACAAGAACTGGATAGCAGAGGAAACATTATGGCGTAAACCTGGGAGGCAGAGCTTGCAGTGGGCTGAGATCCAGCCACTGCATTCCAGCCTGGGCAACAGAGAGAGACTCCGTCTCAAAAAAAAAAAAAAAAAAAAAAAAAAAAAGGAGAAGAAGAAGAAAGACTTAAGTAGGATTGAGCTTTCGGCTCTTTGCAATCACAAAAAGGTGGCCCATGTCAAGGGACCATAGAGAGGAAGAGAGAGGAATGCAGAAAACACATTCACAGAAGCAAGCAGGTGCAGGGTGATTCAGGTTTTGTGTCTAGGTTAACAAGTTTGAATTTTTTTCTAAGACAGTGACTTGATTTATATTTGTAAGAAGATTATTCTAGCAGTGTTATAGATACATTTTTGTAGAGAAAGGTAAGTGTAGAAGTGTGGAGACTGGTTGGGAGGCTACTGCAGTAATTCAGACTAGATATGCTCAAATAGGTTGAAACAGTTTGGTAGCAGTGGAGACAGAGAGAAGTGGTCAAACTCAAAATATATTTTAGAGGAAGAGTTGAGAGGACATTGTGATGGATTGAATGTGGGGTATAAGGGAAAGAGGGGCATCAAGGAAGATTCTTCATTTACTAGTTTCTGAAAATTGTAGGTGATGGTGTTAACTTCTTGAGAAAAAAGGCTTACTTTCTGACAGCTGTTAAAGCAATTACTAAGTGATGTTGAGCCTGCTGTAGCATTATATTCTCCAATTAATTGTGGGGAAAATTGCTTATCATTCGAAAGGAAAAAAAATAAAGAGCAATATGGGATAGTATAAGGAAAGATGAGTTTTGTGAATGAAACTATTCAAGTCTCTCAATGAACTTAGCTGGTACCTACTGTCCCCAGCAGCCACCAGAGGCTTCACCAGTGGATCCACCAACATAGCTCGCTTCTGGGCTGGGGCAATTTGCTTCAAAGTCGGGGTCAGTTTTCTAGTGGGGCTTCTGTGACACAACCACAATGTGAAAGTTTAAGAGTTTTTAGTAATTACAGATCTTAGAGGGTACACTGCACCGTGAAAGCCACACACATGAGGGTCAGGGAGGGAAGGCAGAGCGATAGAGATAGAGATAGAGATAGAGATAGAGATAGAGATAGAGATAGAGATAGAGATAGAGATAGAGATAGAGACAGAGACAGAGACAGAGAGAGAGAGAGAGAGAGAGAGAGAGAGAGAGAGAGAGATTAGGGAACAATGGGCCAATGGCTTTATTGGGTCCAAGACATTATCCAAACAGGTTTCTTGTAGGTAATTAATTGGTAAGTTTAAAGCAAGCAGGCACTAGTTCCACAACATCATCTGTGACAGGGGAAGTCACTTTTAGTTTATAGGTTAATGTTTGCGTGATCCTTTTAAAGGAAGTGGTAAGAAAGCTGGGCACCCAGCCTGCTAGGCAAGAGAGATGTCACTAAGTTTTACCTCCAGCCACTGACTGCAGCCACTTGGGTGGGGTATAATATTAGAAACTGGGTCAAGGGTGACAGAGCCCTGCTTCTGGTATAAGAAAGCTAAGCTTATATTTTAAAATGGATACTGTAAGAACATAGAATTATAAGCACTCACTACTATGGGAAATGCATTCCATCTCATAGGCTGATCCCATCTTCCTGGAACTGGCTGTCTGGATCACTGTGGCAAGAAAGATTGTGGAGCCCTATATGACATATTAGGAAATAATGTAGAGACTTTGCTAAACCAACAATAAAAATAAGGAGGGAAAGGTTGGCATAGCTTTCAGGTATCTATGAAAGTAAAGTGCACATGACTATTGACTAAAACACCAAAAGCAATGGCAACAAAAGCCAAAATAGACAAATTGGATCTAATTAAACTAAAGAGCTTCTGCACAGCAAAAGAAATTATCATCAGAGTGAACAGACATCCTACAGAATGGGAGAAAATCTTTGCAATCTACCCATCTGACGAAGGGCTAATATCCAGAATCTACAAAGAACTTAAACAAATTTACAAGAAAAAAACAAACAACCCCATCAAAAAGTGGGCAAAGGATATGAAGAGATACTTCTCAAAAGAAGACATTTATGCAGCCAACAAACATATGAAAAAATGTTCATCATCACTGGTCATCAGAGAAATGCAAATCAAAAGCACAATGAGACACCATCTCATGCCAGTTAGAATGGCAATCATTAAAAAGTCAGGAAACAACAGATGCTGGAGAGGATGTGGAGAATTAGGAAAGCTTTTATGCTATTGGTGGGAGTGTAAATTAGTTCAACCATTGTAGAAGACAGTGTGACGATTCCTCAAGGATCTAGAACTAGAAATACCATATGACCCAGTGATCTCATTACTGGGTATATACCCAAAGGATTATAAATCATGCTGCTATAAAGACACATGCACATGTATGTTTATTGCAGCACTATTCACAATAGCAAAGACTTGAAACCAACCTAAATCTTCATCAATGATAGACTGGATTAAGAAAATGTGGCACATATACACCGTGTAATACTATGCAACCATAAAAAAGGATGAATTCATGTACTTTGCAGGGACATGGATGAAGCTGGAAACCATCCTTCTATGCAAACTATCACAAGGACCAAAAGCCAAACACCACATGTTCTCACTCATAGTTGGGAGGTGAACAATGAGAACACATGGACACAGAGCGGGGAACATCACACACTGGGGGAGGGATAGCATTAGGAGAAATACCTAATGTAAATGAGGAGTTGATGGGTGCAGCACACCAACATGGTATATGCATACCTATGTAACAAACCTGCATGTTGTGCATGTGTACCCTAGAACTTAAAGTATAATAATAAAAAAAAGAAAGTAAAACGAAAAGAAATATCATTGCATTTAGAGTCCACTAGGATACGGCTTAAAATCCTTTGGGTAAGTTCTTTCATTTCCATGATCTTCTGTTTTCTCATATACAAAATGGAGATACAAATCTAAATGTAACATATGTGAAGGGAAGACTAAATGTTCTAAAATATGTCAAGTGCCTGACATTTAAAAGATAATAAGTACTAACACTCTTTCTCATTAAGAGAGAATTTTCTATCTATCTATCTATAATGTACACACACACACACACACACAGAAATATATACATTTACACACAAACACATAATTCTCTGATGGATCAAACATTTTGAGTTACCCCAAACATGTTAAAGAAAATGTGTCCACCATATTTTCTCTGTCACTTCCAGATCTCTAATGTCATTTCATGGGAAGAGGAATCATAGTAAGGTTATAGTCCCAGTTATAGAATTTTAACTTCATTGTGTGAAAAACTCTATTCTTCCCAAGTGGCTTCAAGCTTTTAGATAAATTAAAATAATTCAATGAGAATGATTATGATGATGAAGATTACCTTCAAAATAAATAGAAAGAGATAGGCATCTGGAAGAAGAGTCTTAGTGCCCTGAGGAGCTGACTTAGATTAGCCAGTATCTACACATCTGTTTTTTCAGTGTAATACACTTTTCTTTTCTTTCTTTTGATTTATTTATTTCCCTTTTAGGTTGAAAGTGACAGAGTGGATGTAGAATTAAAGGACTCGTGCAACTAAGAGAAGTCATTACAGGGTAAATGAATGCTTTCATACTGAGCTTAAATCAGGTCTGCACCCCTTAAAGTCAGGTCATACCTCTAATCTGCTAAAAAAATCTAACTTTAAGGGGCCCAAACCCGACTTAAGGTCCATATGGAAGCATTTGTTGACTCCCTTCGGAAACTTACTGCCACAGTCACAGAAAATACTGATGTCCTTATTATGTCCCCAAGGTCCTCGCTACCCTTCCCCCCTCTTCCCCCTACCTCATCTCCTCCTGCTGCCTTCTTGCTGCTTCCATGCTGTGCTGTGCTTGTTGATTTCCCTCAACACACGGAGCATACCCTCATGCACATGCCTATTGACTAAAACACCAGCAGGCCCTTTTCAGCTACTAGTCCCTCTGCCTGAAATGGTCTTCCTCTAGATGTTCTCAAGGCACAACCCTCATTTCCTTCAGTTATTGACTTAAAAGGCCCTTTCATTTAAAATGAATTTAAAAGCTACTCATTTAAAATGTCAACACCTCCATGATTTGTTACATCATTTTTTCTTGATATGACAAACGTTCATTTTTATCAAACATAATATACAGTACTTATGTATATTATTTATGTTCTATTTACTTCTTTAGAATGGAAGCTCCATCACATAACTTTTTAAAATGTTTTGTTCACTGCTGTATCCCTAGGAATATAGTTTGGATTTGTGTCCCCTGTGTTGGACACAAATCTCATGTAGAATTTTAATCCCCAGTATTGGAGGAGGAGCCTGTTGGGAGGTGATTAGATTATGGGGCAGATTTCCCCTTTGCTATTCTCATGATAGCGAGGTCTCACGAGATCTGGGTGTTTAAAAGTATATAGTACTTCTCCCCTCTCTCTTGCTCCTGCTCCATCCGTGTAAGAAAAGCAGGCTTCCCCTTCACCTTCTGCCATGATTGTAAGTTCCCTCAGGCCTCCCTGCTACGCTTCCTGTACAGCCTACAGAACCGTAAGCCTTTTTTTTTTTTGAGACGGAATTTTGCTCTTTCTGCCCAGGCTGGAGTGCAATGGCGCAATATCAGCTCACCGCAACCTCTGCCTCCCGGATTCAAGCAATTCTCTTACCTCAGTCTCCCAAGTAGCTGGGATTACAAGCATGCGCCACCACACCTGGCTAAATTTTTGTATTTTTAGTAGCGATAGGGTTTCACTATGTTGGTCAGCTGGTCTCGAACTCCAGATCTCAGGTGATCCACCCGCCTCAGCCTCCCAAAATGCAAGGATTAGAGGTGTGAGCCACCGCATCTGGCTAAACTGTTTTTCTTTATAAATTACCTAGTCTCAGGTAGTTCTTTATAGTAATGCAAGAACGGACTAATACAACCAGCATATAGAGTACTGTCTGGCAGTTAGTAGGTACTCAGTAAATATTTGTTGAATGGCTAGAACACTACAAGCCTTGTGCATGGATTCTCTGCATTTAACGCATTCAGTCACTATGGCTAAAATGTGATATCCTCTTTATGATGCAGCCTCTTAAGGAGCAGGATCTTCAGACTGACTGACTTTCCAGGTTGCCTTGGTATATGATTTTTATACATTTAATCCTATTTTTTGAAAAGTGTTCCAAGATGATTTATTTTTTATCTTGTTTAATAACATCTGATAATTATAGTTGGATCTTTGATTAATAAATATTTGGGAAAACTGTTCTGACATCCATAAAAAGAATCACGTACTTACTATGGCAACTTTGTATTGACCTCTGACTAAGAAATGGATACGTAAATGGAACTACTGGTTAGGATCTGCATTCCATGGTCATGCTGACATTTAACTATAAATTACAGGGAAGAAGGGAGGCACGATATTTGTTAATTTAGATGCAAAATGTTGAATACTTCTGTGCCAACTGCTCTGGACTGTCCCTTACTATGATATGTCTTAATGTATTTAAAACCTCAGAAGAGATTTTAAAGAGCTTAACAGGAAAGAATATAGCATGAGCTCCCTCTTACCATAAAGTTACAATTCATGCTGCTATTTTTTTCAACACAACATACCACCATTATGAGAAAAATTGCTGTTGAAGATGTGATCAACACAACCATGATTTTACATATGTTCAATTATGTAAATTGTGAAAGATAATGTTCCTACAACAGTTTGATATTTGATGAGTATGGACATTGAAAATAACGGCATGCTATGAGCACTAATCTCATAGGAAGAAGCACTGCTAACATGTAGGGTAGTGCATCCCCTTCTAGCCACTGTCATCACATGGCACCACACACCAAAAATATGCCCACTTCACAAAAGAAAGAGCTAAGAATCAAAGAGGTCAGAAGATTTGCCAGTGGTCACAGAGTTAGCAAGTACAAATGTTGGAAGTAGAATTAAAGCTCCTGGTCTCAAAGCGTCCATTCCTTCCACTCTGCCCTAGCAACTTCTATTACTGTCACATGTATTCCTACCCCATGCAAACTTAATTATGTGCTTCAGCACCACCACAGTGCAAGAAAAATTGAAACCAGTGAATTCTGATTGTATGTTCAGCACTTGGCATATCATAGCCAATCAAATACACATTTGTTTTCCTTATCCATTGGATGAATAAGATTCCAACCAAAGATTTCACAATTTTCAGCACACGGAGCACCTCTGTCCAGTTTGAACAGACTGCCTAACCGGCATAGTACAAATTGAAGGCTGTCTAAGCCATCTTTCACACTAAAGTGCTGATTAAATAATCCTCACCCTAGCCTTACAGACCCAAACAGATATGACAAATTGCCACTCTTATTTTAAAAAATGAAGGGGCAGTGGATAGGCATTTTTGATATAAGCACAGAGAGAGAAGAAAGAAAAATTGTCTAAGTCCAGACTGCAATTATTCTCCAAGTGCATATGAAATACAGAATAGAGGATGAGAAAATGATGAGCTTCATATACAGAGCAGTAAAGTACTTTGAAGCGATGTGTATTCTTTCGCCTCTCTTAACTACATTCAAATAAGAAAAACCACAGTTCCATAAGCTTGAAAAATATTAAATCAAATAAATTTCATGCATGGTTTTTTTTTTTTTTTTTTTTTGCTTTGCTTCTTTATCACTGATACAGGACAAGATAGATAATTCTAGACTGGGTGTCAGAATACTTGGGTACTAGTTTTGGTTTGTCAGTTAAAAATTATTTTCAACTTGGATAAGTCTTTTCACCTCTTGCCACCCCCCTTTACTGAATCGTTTGATATAAAAAATAGAATAGGGGTAGAATGCAAATGGTACAATGTTTGTTTTAAGTACAACATAGGGGTTCACTGAATCTACCTGAAGAAAGTTTGTTAATTAAGAGTGCACGCTCTGGAATCAGAGTGTATGGATATGAATACTCCCTGTTATTCACTGTTTGCAAGAGTTTGGGAATTGTTAGTTAAACCCTTATGGCTTCCATTTCTGATTTGTAAAAGGACAATAATAATAATAGCTTGTACCTTAAAGTAATTTTTGTAAATGAGTTAACTCAGGTAGAGTACCTAAATTAAAGTAAGGTGTTCAATACGTGTTTTCTGTTTCATAGTATTGTATTTTATTAATATTGTTGTGGTCATTACTGAAATTAAAATAGTTTGTAGCTCTTTTCTGGGTTCTGCTACTTGCTAGCTATGTAACTTGGGACCCAGTGATGAGCCTGAACTCCTTATTTTGGTTTCTTCTTTGTGAGAAATAGTTAATGGCAAGTGTGCCAGGTTACTGGGTGAATCAGCCATCCTACAGGTTGAGTTTATAGTATATAATGTATGTTAAATCACTGGAGGTTGATGTGATCCCTTTTGCTCCCACCTCCTATGATTCCAATTTTCTCATGTAATGACCCCAGTGTGTAGGGCTTATTTCAATTGGTCATCAATTCCAGAGCTTCTAGATAGCACTACCCCTTATTAAGCTTTCACTCCACTGACCGGAACTATACAACAAAAGCAGTACAATGAAAGGGACACACTGTACCCTCCCTTCCTTCCACATGTGTCACTGACACTGCCATAACAAAGAGAAGGAGCTCCAGAGAAGTCAGCCTCATGCAAGAAAGAGGAGGATGTCATTTAGGAAAGGTGAAGTTGGATACAGGTGCCAAGGAAGTTGCTGCAGAGAGCCCTGAAGATCAGGAGAGTAATATGGTTGGCAATGCACTCCAGAGCCCCCTCTCCCTGGAAACCTCATTCTATCCCTATTCTATTTTTTTTTTTAATCAAAAGATTCAGTAAAGGATGGTAGTAAAGATAAAGATGTTCATATATTTTCAGATGAAACTTGTCTGCTCCACTTCAACTTTTTAAAATTAGTCCACTAGGGTTGAAGAAGCAGATGCTGATTCCAGGCCAAAAATCTAAAACCCACCTTTGAGACTGCTCCAAAAAACTAAGTATGTCTGAATCTAAAGCTTGTGTTCTTAACTACTGCATTCTCACTATCTTCTGCAAGTTCTAACATCAAGGATTCCCCATTCCCTCTGTGACAGCATGCATCTGCTTCAAGCTGTCTGAGGAACGGAAGTCCCCTCTGACAGCCAGAACTCCAGCATATTTTCTCCTTAGAGTTCTCTCAGTCCTCTTACCAAAGAAGAAGAGAGACTTGAAGAAGACTTTTAAGCCTTTACAACTCTGTTTCTCAGGCTAACTTCCAATTAAAGAATCACATAGTCTACATAACGTTATTCTATACGCGTTGAATGTTACACTTTCCGAAATTGATCTCTTGTTGACTAGCTCATTTAGTTTTCTAAAAACAGTAATTAGGCAACTAGTGAAAAAACTAGGTCCAGAAATTTTCATTTCTTTAATTTAAGCTTAATTAATAATATTTATGATGTTTTCCAGGAAACATGCAGACATCCGAATATTTTCTTGTCAATGCAACCATAAAATATGGAAGTATTTTAAATGTCTACCTTACACATATGTATATAGACAGTATTGTTTGCTTCTGTGCCTATCTCTCATATCATCTAGATTCATTGTCTTACCTCTCCTGAAATTTTTGTTACATCTACCCTAAAACTTTATGCCAGTAATTATACATTTTTATATTCTCCTAAATAAGCCATGATATTTTGTCCCTCAGTACCTCTGGACAGACTCTTTCTTCTTTCTAAAATGCACATTTTTATGACCCAGAAATAGTCTCTCTCTCTCTCTCTCTCTTTCTCTCTCTCTCACACACTCCTTCCCCTCTCCCCAACTTGTGTGAATAATTTTCTCTCTCTCCTCAAAGAAATTTGACCATCACATTCATTTTCTGTTTTGACTGTACCATGTGCTTATCTCTATTGAAACAGTTATTACCATATTTTGTAGTTATTTACTTTAAGGTCTGTTTCTAACTGAAAGTTCTCTGAAGTTCATTTTCCCTATACAGTTGTTTTTTGTCTACATTTCTTTGGAGTTTTTCCTAATGTCTATCCCATAGCAGGTCCTTAATAATTATTGACTGAGAGAATAAATTATCATGCACTATAAGGTTGGATGTAGAAGACGACTGTTTTTCTAACAGAACAATATTGAGAAATGAAAAACTGTATAGGCCCAATCCCATAATATTTCATATGATAGTTTTATGAATAGCTAATATCAATCTTAACAAACTTATTCCTATGCTGATGTGTGAATGAGCTGACTATTAAGTGTAGTATTTAAATAATCACATGTTTGCATTCATATTTACCTGGATCAACTTTTATCAAGTTCTCTGCCCAAATTGAACAAATTATAGTATATTATTTTCCTTAAGGGACTAGATACATTTTAACTGAGACATAAATCCAGATTCGACAATTTGCTTGAAGAAGCCAGTTGGATAGAGTTGCATTGCTGGTGAGATTTGGATAATGATTCATGGCATTTATGCCATGATGAATTTTACTCTCTGGATAGTCTCTGGTGTTCCACTTACATCTAGTTATTGAAAAATTAATAAAAGTTAAAACCTAGGATAAGCCATCATGTGTTAAAAAGGCCTAAAACCTTGGTCTGACATTTTAGAACACCTGTGTTTTCAGGGAGCAGCTGGGTAGCAGAGCCATGTGCTGGCTTATGCTTGTATTGGGTAACATGAGGTCCAATTTATATTGTCTTTAAATTGGCAATTTTGGCCCCATCTTCCTGTGTTTGCCCTTCTGACTATACAGAACAATTTTACTATTCTAAATCATTCAGCTCTACCAGTTTGACTGAATGGTGCCTTAACTACTGTTTCTACTTCCTCCAAACCACCCCACACCTCAACTCATTTTTCTAGAATGATATCAGAGTGATCTTTTCTAAATACAAATCAATCATGTCACACCTTGTATAAAAACCTGGTGTGACATCCCATTTCTCTTAGAATCAAGAAAAATATTATAACTTTTCCTTCAAGGTCTCTGTGGTAAGGCCTGTACCAAATTCTCCAGCCTCATCTCCTTCTATTCTCTCCTGTTACTCCTTTGCTACAGTCACATTAATTTCTTTCTGCCACTCATACTTGTTAAGCTCCCTCCAGAGGGCCTTTGAATATAAATTTCCTTTTGCCTGGAATGCCAGTCTCTCGTTTCTTTCCTGACTAAAAAAACCTTCTATAAGTTTTCGTCTACTACATACAACTCTTGGTAATGTTTACCACACTTGCAATTCAGCATATGTTTGTGGAATTATTTGATTAATCATACCCTCTTCAACTTGTTTATAAACCTTTAAGACCAGGAAATGTATATCTTATACTCACTATAGAATATGCAACATCTAGCATGTAGTCAAAAATATTTAATAAATAGATATATCAAAATGTAAATAATGTCCATCTTCCATCATTGAGGTGATGGCTTCATTTCAGTAATAAGTTAGGAAAAAAACAACATAGAGCACCAAGCCTAAACTTCATGACACTGAAAAGTGTTGATTTCGGCACTTTCTGCAAATGTTATTCTTGGTCAGGCCAAACAATAATAATAACAAAATGAATACAATTAACAGCAACGATAAAACAGCAGCATCAAAAGCAACCGTGAGTTAGCAGTGGTAATAATGATGATGGCTACAGTGTGAGGTCCACTAGGTTCTAGAGTTGACTTCATAGAACATTCCAAATCCATGCCACAAACATCCAAGCTTAGTTGTATTTTGCTTAATAGAAGGAAAATTGAGTCTTGGGAAGGTGACTCAGTTACTGACTTACTGTTAGAACCTATACCTATCTTACTATGAAATCTCACTTTATTCTACTACTCTTCAATATTTCATCCATAAGCATTTCTAAGCTGGATATAAATACTGAAAGGTATATACTAGTCATTCCTCAGAAAAGTGTCTGTAATGTTATGCCATGTATTTGTGAGCCATTTTGTCTTGTTATATTGTATAATGTTTGAAGGGAGAGGGAGTGAATGTCTAATTAAGTAATTATTTTTATAATTATACTTTAGTACATCACTATTGATATGATGCTCAATAAATGTTTGAGAAAGTGAAATTTAAATGTTTTGGCATCTCTTATAAAAATGGGTGGCATTCATTCAAGTAGAATATATTATTAACCTCACTTATGATCATTGCAAATGTAGACAATTTTTTTTCATCTGCTTCCAAAATGCATTTTTCACCATGTATCTACAAAGTTCTGAAGGTAAAAAAAAAAAAAAAATCCAGCTTCATAATATTAACTAATGGGTATTTAATTACACTATCCTATTAAAGGCAATCCTTATATACACTTTATAATCCTAAAGTAGGTGAATTAGTGATTATTTCTATTACCTAAGTATAATTTTACTTGCAAATTATGGAGGTATTTGGGATTTTGGAAATATCATTCAACTTAAAAAATAAAGCCCTGTAACAACTTTAATCTTCTAAAACATGAATATTTAACAAATGGAGAAAACCTATAGTCAATTGCTGAGATGAACATCTCAGTACTTTGAGATATCTTGATCATGCTTCCATTTCTAATCTGTTTCTCAGAAAGCATTCAAAACACTCAGAATGTGTGTGTATGAGTGCGTGTGTATTCATGTATGAGTGTGTGTGCACATGCTTAGGATGGAGAGGAGAGGGACCACTTAAGTTTTACTCATTCTTGTGGCTAGCCCAGTTTTCCAAGTATTTTCTATTATAACTGAAAGCCTGATTTAACAAAAGCTCAGCTCCTCAGCCTTACTGAACAAAATAGAATCTGGCTTTACAGTGAGACACCACAGTGAGGCAGATAAACATCAAGATCATAGTCTTAATTTCCACTCAAATACTGGCTCTGTCACTTACAGAATTGAACATTTTTGGAAAATAATTTATTTCCACCTGAAACTTTGTTTCCTCATCTACAAAAGTGAGTTTCATAATAGAATTTACCTTGTAAGATTGTAAGGCACTTTTAATGAAGCAATGGCTATGAAAGTGCTTTGCAAATTATAAAATGTAATGTTTATAAGTTTGTATTTTGAAGTTAGGAAAGACAGAAGAAAATTGCTAGGGTTTATCCAGTTAATTGACTACTAAATATTTTTAGATTTCAGTAAAATCCAAGAGAGTAAAGCTGAATATGGGTATCAGTTTACAAGCCTGAGCCCCATAGTCTGTGTCATACTAGTATGTGATCTTGGTAAGTTACTTCACCTTTATGATTTTCAATTTTATCATCTGCAAAACAGAAATAAAATTCTCCTCAGAGTATATTTGTAAGTATACAATAAAAAAGTAAAGGTGACGTTTCTGGCACAATGAATATGCACATCTCTTTTTATAAAGCATTTTTTGCTCTAAGGTCCTAGTTTACACCATCTAAACACTGTAGAAAGCTTACTGGATGGATGATTTTTTTTTTAAATTTATTTATTATTATTATACTTTAAGTTGTAGGGTACATGTGCATAACGTGCAGGTTTGTTACATATGTATACTTGTGCCATGTTGGCGTGCTGCACCCATCAACTCGTCATTTACATCAGGTATAACTCCCAATGCAATCCCTCCCCCCTCCCCCCTCCCCATGATAGGCCCCGGTGTGTGATGTTCCCCTTCCTGAGTCCGAGTGATCTCATTGTTCAGTTCCCACCTATGAGTGAGAACATGCGGTGTTTGGTTTTCTGTTCTTGTGATAGTTTGCTAAGAATGATGGATTCCAGCTGCATCCAAGTCCCTACAAAGGACTCAAACTCATCCTTTTTTATGGCTGCATAGTATTCCATGGTGTATATGTGCCACATTTACTTAATCCAATCTGTCACTGATGGACATCTGGGTTGATTCCAAGTCTTTGCTATTGTGAATAGTGCTGCAATAAATATACGTGTGCATGTGTCTTTATAGCAGCATAATTTATAATCCTTTGGGTATATACCCAGTAATGGGATGGCTGGGTCATATGGTACATCTAGTTCTAGATCCTTGAGGAATCGCCATACTGTTTTCCATAATGGTTGAACTAGTTTACAATCCCACCAACAGTGTAAAAGTGTTCCTATTTCTCCACATCCTCTCCAGCACCTGTTGTTTCCTGACTTTTTAATGATTGCCATTCTAACTGGTGTGAAATGGTATCTCATTGTGGTTTTGATTTGCATTTCTCTGATGGCCAGTGATGATGAGCATTTTTTCATGTGTCTGTTGGCTGTATGAATGTCTTCTTTGAGAAATGTCTGTTCATATCCTTTGCCCACTTTTTGATGGGGTTGTTTGTTTTTTTCCGGTAAGTTTGATTGAGTTCTTTGTAGGTTCTGGATATTAGCCCTTTGTCAGATGAGTAGATTGCAAAAATTTTCTCCCATTCTGTAGGTTGCCTGTTCACTCTGATGGTAGTTTCTTTTGCTGTGCAGAAGCTCTTTAGTTTAATGAGATCCCATTTGTCAATTTTGGCTTTTGCTGCCGTTGCTTTTGGTGTTTTAGACATGAAGTCTTTGCCCATGCCTATGTCCTGAATGGTACTACCTAGGTTTTCCTCTAGGATTTTTATGGTATTAGGTCTAACATTTAAGTCTCTAATCCATCTAGAATTAATTTTTGTATAAGGAGTAAGGAAAGGATCCAGTTTCAGCTTTCTACTTATGGCTAGCCAATTTTCCCAGCACCATTTATTAAATAGGGAATCCTTTCCCCATTTCTTGTTTCTCTCAGGTTTGTCAAAGATCAGATGGCTGTAGATGTGTGGTATTATTTCTGAGGACTCTGTTCTGTTCCATTGGTCTATATCTCTGTTTTGGTACCAGTACCATGCTGTTTTGGTTACTGTAGCCTTGTAGTATAGTTTGAAGTCAGGTAGCGTGATGCCTCCAGCTTTGTTCTTTTGACTTAGGATTGTCTTGGAGATACGGGCTCTTTTTTGGTTCCATATGAACTTTAAAGCAGTTTTTTCCAATTCTGTGAAGAAACTCATTGGTAGCTTGATGGGGATGGCATTGAATCTATAAATTACCTTGGGCAGTATGGCCATTTTCACGATATTGATTCTTCCTATCCATGAGCATGGTATGTTCTTCCATTTGTTTGTGTCCTCTTTGATTTCACTGAGCAGTGGTTTGTAGTTCTCCTTGAAGAGGTCCTTTACATCCCTTGTAAGTTGGATTCCTAGGTATTTGATTCTCTTTGAAGCAATTGTGAATGGAAGTTCATTCCTGATTTGGCTCTCTGTTTGTCTGTTACTGGTGTATAAGAATGCTTGTGATTTTTGCACATTAATTTTGTATCCTGAAACTTTGCTGAAGTTGCTTATCAGCTTAAGGAGATTTTGGGCTGAGACAATGGGGTTTTCTAAATATACAATCATGTCATCTGCAAACAGGGACAATTTGACTTCTTCTTTTCCTAACTGAATACCCTTGATTTCTTTCTCTTGCCTGATTGCCCTAGCCAGAACTTCCAACACTATGTTGAATAGGAGTGGTGAGAGAGGGCATCCCTGTCTTGTGCCAGTTTTCAAAGGGAATTTTTCCAGTTTTTGCCCATTCAGTATGATATTGGCTGTGGGTTTGTCATAAATAGCTCTTATTATTTTGAGGTACATTCCATCAATACCGAATTTATTGAGCGTTTTTAGCATGAAGGGCTGTTGAATTTTGTCAAAAGCCTTTTCTGCATCAATTGAGATAATCATGTGGTTCTTGTCTTTGGTTCTGTTTATATGCTGGATTATGTTTATTGATTTGCGAATGTTGAACCAGCCTTGCATCCCAGGGATGAAGCCCACTTGATCATGGTGGATAAGCTTTTTGATGTGTTGCTGAATCCGGTTTGCCAGTATTTTATTGAGGATTTTTGCATCGATGTTCATCAGGGATATTGGTCTAAAATTCTCTTTTTTTGTTGTGTCTCTGCCAGGCTTTGGTATCAGGATGATGTTGGCCTCATAAAATGAGTTAGGGAGGATTCCCTCTTTTTCTATTGATTGGAACAGTTTCAGAAGGAATGGTACCAACTCCTCCTTGTACCTCTGGTAGAATTCAGCTGTGAATCCATCTGGTCCTGGACTTTTTTTGGTTGGTAGGCTATTAATTATTGCCTCAATTTCAGAGCCTGCTATTGGTCTATTCAGGGATTCAACTTCTTCCTGGTTTAGTCTTGGAAGAGTGTAAGTGTCCAGGAAATTATCCATTTCTTCTAGATTTTCCAGTTTATTTGCATAGAGGTGTTTATAGTATTCTCTGATGGTAGTTTGTATTTCTGTGGGGTCGGTGGTGATATCCCCTTTATCATTTTTAATTGCGTCGATTTGATTCTTCTCTCTTTTCTTCTTTATTAGTCTGGCTAGTGGTCTGTCAATTTTGTTGATCTTTTCAAAAAACCAACTCCTGGATTCATTGATTTTTTGGAGGGTTTTTTGTGTCTCTATCTCCTTCAGTTCTGCTCTGATCTTAGTTATTTCTTGCCTTCTGCTAGCTTTCGAATGTGTTTGCTCTTGCTTCTCTAGTTCTTTTAATTGCGATGTTAGAGTGTCAATTTTAGATCTTTCCTGCTTTCTCTTGTGGGCATTTAGTGCTATAAATTTCCCTCTACACACTGCTTTAAATGTGTCCCAGAGATTCTGGTATGTTGTATCTTTGTTCTCATTGGTTTCAAAGAACATCTTTATCTCTGCCTTCATTTCGTTATGTACCCAGTAGTCATTCAGGAGCAGGTTGTTCAGTTTCCATGTAGTTGAGCGGTTTTGAGTGAGTTTCTTAGTCCTGAGTTCTAGTTTGATTGCACTGTGGTCTGAGAGACAGTTTGTTATAATTTCTGTTCTTGTACATTTGCTGAGGAGTGCTTTACTTCCAATTACGTGGTCGATTTTGGAGTAAGTATGATGTGGTGCTGAGAAGAATGTATATTCTGTTGATTTGGGGTGGAGAGTTCTATAGATGTCTATTAGGTCTGCTTGCTGCAGAGATGAGTTCAATTCCTGGATATCCTTGTTAACTTTCTGTCTCGTTGATCTGTCTAATGTTGACAGTGGAGTGTTGAAGTCTCCCATTATTATTGTATGGGAGTCTAAGTCTCTTTGTAAGTCTCTAAGGACTTGCTTGATGAATCTGGGTGCTCCTGTATTGGGTGCATATATATTTAGGATAGTTAGCTCTTCCTGTTGAATTGATCCCTTTACCATTATGTAATGGCCTTCTTTGTCTCTTTTGATCTTTGATGGTTTAAAGTCTGTTTTATCAGAGACTAGTATTGCAACCCCTCCTTTTTTTTGTTCTCCATTTGCTTGGTAAATCTTCCTCCATCCCTTTATTTTGAGCCTATGTATGTCTCTGCATGTGAGATGGGTCTCCTGGATACAGCAGACTGATGGGTCTTGACTCTTTATCCAGTTTGCCAGTCTGTGTCTTTTAATTGGAGCATTTAGTCCATTTACATTTAAGGTTAAGATTGTTATGTGTGAACTTGATCCTGCCATTATGATATTAACTGGTTATTTTGCTCGTTAGTTGATGCAGTTTCTTCCTAGCCTCAATGGTCTTTACATTTTGGCATGTTTTTGCAATGGCTGGTACCGGTTGTTCCTTTCCATGTTTAGTGCTTCCTTCAGGGTCTCTTGTAAGGCAGGCCTAGTGGTGACAAAATCTCTAAGCATTTGCTTATCTGTAAAGGATTTTATTTCTCCTTCACTTATGAAAGTTAGTTTGGCTGGATATGAAATTCTGGGTTGAAAATTCTTTTCTTTAAGAATGTTGAATATTGGCCCCCACTCTCTTCTGGCTTGGAGAGTTTCTGCTGAGAGATCTGCTGTTAATCTGATGGGCTTCCCTTTGTGGGTAACCCGACCTTTCTCTCTGGCTTCCCTTTAGATTTTTTCCTTCATTTCAACTTTGGTGAATCTGGCAATTATGTGTCTTGGAGTTGCTCTTCTCGAGGAGTATCTTTGTGGCGTTCTCTGTATTTCCTGGATTTGAATGTTGGCCTGCCCTACTAGGTTGGGGAAGTTCTCCTGGATGATATCCTGAAGAGTGTTTTCAAACTTGGTTCCATTTTCCCCCTCACTTTCAGGTACCCCAATCAGACGTAGATTTGGTCTTTTTACATAATCCCATACTTCTTGCAGGCTTTGTTCATTTCTTTTTCTTCTTTTTTCTTTTTGTTTCTCTTCTCGCTTCATTTCATTCATTTGATCCTCAATCGCTGATACTCTTTCTTCCAGTTGATCGAGTCGGTTACTGAAGCTTGTGCATTTGTCACGTATTTCTCGTGTCATGGTTTTCATCTCTTTCATTTCGTTTAGGACCTTCTCTGCATTAATTACTCTAGCCATCAATTCTTCCACTTTTTTTTCAAGATTTTTAGTTTCTTTGCGCTGGGTACGTAATTCCTCCTTTAGCTCTGAGAAATTTGATGGACTGAAGCCTTCTTCTCTCATCTCGTCAAAGTCATTCTCCGTCCAGCTTTGATCCGTTGCTGGCGATGAGCTGCGCTCCTTTGCCGGGGGAGATGCGCTCTTATTTTTTGAATTTCCAGCTTTTCTGCCCTGCTTTTTCCCCATCTTTGTGGTTTTATCTGCCTCTGGTCTTTGATGATGGTGATGTACTGATGGGGTTTTGGTGTAGGTGTCCTTCCTGTTTGATAGTTTTCCTTCTAACAGTCAGGACCCTCAGCTGTAGGTCTGTTGGAGATTGCTTAAGGTCCACTCCAGACCCTGTTTGCCTGGGTATCAGCAGCAGAGGCTCAGTTGAAAATGCAGAAATCACAGTTCTTCTGTGTCGCTCGCGCTGGGAGTTGGAGACTGGAGCTGCTCCTATTCGGCCATCTTGCTCCGCCCCCGAAATTTTTTTTTAAAGAAAGATAATATAAAAATCAAAAGTAGAATTTTAAAAAAAGAGAAATAATTCTAAAGATGGTGAACACTATCTTTATAGTTTGTGTAGGAATAAATTGGACTTGAATTTAATGTGTTTCCATGACAATTGAACATTTCTTTCCCCTTCAATGAGGGCATTAAACAAAAAGTAGATGAAATATAGAGCACACACTGGCATTCCTCTGGGGGAATTTGTAGGCTTTTGTGTAGATGAAGGACTGAGGAAGATAATTGGCTGATGCATTTCATATTTTCAAGAAGAGGAGAAAAAACTCTTGTTCCTCCCTTTGGGAGCAAAATGTCAAGCAAATAAATGGAAATGTGACCCTGTACCATGTGCTTTTGGTGATGATTCACTGCCTCAGAGCATCCTCAGTTTAGGACCGGAGCTAGGCAATTTTCTTCCCCAAACTACATTTAAACAAGTGTGCTTTTAAAGATAACTGTAATAAAATCTAATGTTTTGGGTCACAAACTATTTACAGCAAGAGCCATGGTTTTGTTGGTACCATCTGCAAAAGATTCTCCCTAAGACCACCTCTCGCAGGGTGGTTTCTGGACCCTCCTCACAGCAAAGGGCCCAGTCCCAGGCAGATTTTGGTGTTCTCCTCTGCATATCCCTCATACATCCATCATGGCATTAAACACAAAGTATTGGTGTTCTGTTGAATTCTCTGATCTCCATCAGAATGTTATTTTTTTAGTACAGGCACTAAACTTGTTTTTATCTCTGTATTTCCAGAACCGAGCAAATAGCCAGACACAGGATCTCAGAATTTGCTAGATGAACAAATGCAGTGCTATACTTAGGCTTTATCCTTCTTGGACATGTTGTGGCTTCATCATTACCAGAGGCAAATTGTCAGACAAAGTAACAAGCAAGCAATATTAGGAAATGTAATAATGATTTAAATAAATCTCCTTTGAACATTCTTATCTATAGAGAGCTTGGAGGTTCTTCTCAGTTTATTGGCTGTATGGTTTTTAAATATTAAAATTGTGATCATTAAGATGATGTACTTTTCAATCAGACTAACTTGAACTTACATTCTAGCCTCTATACACCAGCCTTCAGATAGGAAAATGATGGCTTTGTATTAAGTCACTAGAAGGTGGCAAAACTTAAACTCACAAGATTATTTAAGAATATAGTCAACCCTCCGTATCTATGGGCTCTGCATCTGTCATGGTGATCTGTGATCTTTGATGTTACTATTATAACTGTTCTAGTTTGCCACAAACCATACCCATAGAAGACAGCAAACTTAATTGATAATGTGTGTTCTGACTTCTCCACCCACTGGCCTTTCTCCTGTCTCTCTCCCTCTCCTCAGACCTCCCTATTCCTTGAGACACAATGATATTGAAATTACACCAATTAATAACTCTACAATTGTTCCTAAGTTTTAAAGTGAAAGGATGTAAACATGTCTTGCACTTTAAATGAAAAGCTAAAAATGAATAAGGTTAGCGAGGAAGGCATGTTGAAGCTGAGACAGAACAAAAGTTAGGTCTCCTGCACTAAACAAACAGCCAAATTGTGAATGCAAAGAAAAAGTTACTGAAGGAAATTAAGAGTGCTATTCCAGTGAACACACAAGTGACAAGAAAGTGAAACAGCCTTATTGCTGAACTGAGGAAAGTTTTAGTGATCTGGATAGAAGTCAAACTAGCTACAACATTCCCTTCATCCAAAGCCTAAACCAAAACAAAGCCCTAACATCCCTTCAGTTCTATGAAGGCTGAGAGAGGTGAGGAAGCTGCAGAAGAAAAGTTTCAAACTATCAGAGGTGGCTTCATGTTTAAGTAAAGAAGCCATTGCCATCGCATAAAAGTGCAAGGTGAAGCAGCAAGTGTTGATGTAGAAACTGAGGCAAGTTATTCAGAAGATCTAGTTAAGATAATTGATTAAGGTGACTATAATAAATAGCAGATTTGCAATGTAGACAAAAGCCTTCTACTGGAAGAAGATGCCATCTAGGACCTTCACAGATAGAGAGGAAAAGTCAATGCATGGCTTTAAATCATCAAAGGACAGACTGACTGTCTTGTTAGGAGCTAATATAGCTGGTGACTTGAAGTTGAAGCCAATGCTTATTTGCCATTCCAGAAATCCAAGGGCCCTTAAAAATTATGCCAAATCTTCTCTTCCTGTGCTTTATAAATGGAAAAACAAAGACTGAATGATATCACATCTGTTTACAGCATGGTTTACTGAATATTTGAAGTCCACTGTTGAGGCCTACTGCTCAGAAAAAAAAGTTTTCTTTCAAAATGTCATTCAAGAGCTCTGATGACAATGGAGATGGAGATTAATGTGTTTTTTTTTCATGTCTGCTAACACAATATGCATTCAGCAGCCCGTGGATTAATAAGTGATTTCTACTTTCAAGTCTTAAAAGACATGCATTATGTAAGGCTATATCTGCAATAGAGAATAATTCCTCTGATGGATTCAGGCAATGTAAACTGAAAACCTTCTTAAAAGGATTCAAACACTAGATGCCATTAAAAACATTTGTGATTCATGGGAAAAGGTCAAAATATCGACAATAACAGGAGTATTGAGGAAGTTGATTCTAACCCTCATGATTGGCATTTGGTTTAAGACTTTAGTGGAGGAAGTAACTGCAGATATAGTAGAAATAGCAAGAGAACTAGAATTATAAGGGGAGCCTGAAGATGTGACTGAATTGTGGCAATCTCATGGTAAAACTTAACTAGAGAAGATGCCTCTAATGGATAAGGAGAGAAAATTATTTCTTGAGCTCAAATCTAGCCCTAGTGAAGATGCTGTGAACATTGTTGAAATGACAGCAATTAATTCAAAATATTACATAAACTTAAAGTTGATAAAGCAGCAGCAGGTTTTGAGAGAATCATCTCAGATTTTGAAAGAAGTTGTACTGTGGATTGTCAGCCTAAAATAACCAAAAAGATCAGAATCCAGTTCAAGGATAGTTTATTGAAGTGCAAAAGTTGAGGGCGACTAACTGAGAGCATAGATCCGAACTGACCAAATTGGAATATAAACTCAGATTAGCAGAGTTACACATAGGATTTTACAGAAACAAGGAAGAGGCAGTTTCTAAATTGTTTACCAGGAATTTGTATGAGAATAACATAAGCTATTGATTGGCTACACATCGTTCTTTATATCATAAATTTCAGAAACATAAAGATAATGGATGAGGCAGCTAGTCAGGAATAAGATGATTTGAAACAATTTTTCCCTGGCATAGGTGTGGAGGCATGAGTGAAGCCCATACTCATGTTTGTGGGAGTGATAAATTTTTCATACCTCACGTAGCTCAGACAGCTCTATGCTGTTTTTTCCCATGGTAAAATAATATCAAATAGCATTGTATGCTACAGGGAAAACTTTTGTGGAAGGAAGAGTGAATTGATGCAGTAAAGTTCATTTTTATTTTATTTTAAGAAATTGCCACAGCCATGCAACTTCAGTAACCACCACCCTAATTATTTGCAGTCAACATCTAGGCAAGTCTCTTCACCAGCAAAAAGGTTATGGACTTACTGAAGGTTTAGGTAATTATTAGAATTTATTAGCAATAAAGTATTTTAAATTAAGGTATGTATATTGCCTTTTTAGACATAGTGCTATCGTAAACATCATAGACTACAGCACAGTGGAAACATAACTTTATATGCATTGAAAAACAAAACAAAACAAAAATGTGATTCACTATTGACACATTTGCTTCAGTGGTCTGAAACAGAATCTGCAATATCTCTGAAGCATGCCAGTATATTTATGTTAGTCACTGCCATGACACTAAATCCTGGCACTGTGCTCTGTATGAAGTAAATGCTCAAGAATGGGCTGGGTGTGATGGCTTATGCCTGTAATCCCAGCACTTTGGGAGGCCAAGGCAGGTGGATCACTAGGTCAGGAGTTAGAGATCAGCCAGGCCAATATGGTGAAACCCCATCTCTACTAAAAATACAAAAATTTGCCAAGTGTGGTGGTGTGTGCCTGTAGTCCCAGCTACTTGGGGGGGCTGAGGCAAAAGGATCACTTAAACTGGGGAGGCGGAGGTTGCAATGAGCCTAGAGCATGCCCACTGCACTCCAGCCTGGGTGACAGAGTGAGATTCCATCTATATATATATATATATATATATATATATATATATATATATATAGAGAGAGAGAGAGAGAGAGAGAGAGAGAGAGAGAGAAAGAGAGAGAGAGAGAGAGAGAGAGAGAGAGAGAGAGAGAGAGAGAGAGTGAATTGAGAAATAGGTTTGTTCATATGAGGTTATTTGTGCCTAAACTAGTTCAGGTTGAATTTCTGTTGCTGGCAACCAAAAGTGTTCTTACTGACAGATACATTGCTTGAAATCAAATGAGGTTGATAAGTACATTCCTCAGAATATTTCCTGTTGGCTTGATCACCCCTATTGCCCTATTCATAAATTTACCTTAATTTTAGTGTCAATTCCATATCTGGCTTTAAATTATCTTTCCCATGTTCAATGTCAATCTAAAAGTTTATCTGCTATAAGGAACTTTTTTCTCTCTACCGTTTTTATGTGATATTTTTCTCTTTTGGACCTCTAAGTCCTTATCACACTCTATTTTGTAGAGGAGGTGAATTCCTTCTGTCCACTTGTATTACATCAATCTCTCATTTGCCTCTCCACCAAAGACGGTCACTGAATTTGCTACTATAGTTTATACAGAGTTCTGTTATCATCCAGCTTATACAATATCACAATTATGTTTTTTCTCACTTTTCTCACTCTATATTGTTTCATTATTCAAATGGATGAGAATTTATTAATCCCAGTTGATATGGTCTGGATGTGTGTCCTCGCCCAAATCTCATGTTGAATTGTAATCCCCAATGTTGGAGGTGGGACCTGGTGGGAGGTGATTAGATCATGGGGATGGTTTCTAATGGTTTAGCATCATCTCCCTAATGCTGTCTAATTATAAAGTTCTTATGAGATCTGATAGTTTAAAATGGTGTGGCACCTTCTCCCTCTCTTCTTTTTCCTGCTCTGGCATGTAAAGACATGCCTGCTTCCTCTTCACCTTTCACCATGATTTTAATTTTCCTGGGATCTCCCCAGCCATGTTTCTTATAGAGTCTGTTGAACTATGAGCCAAATAAGCATCTTCTCTTTATAAATTACCCAGTCTCAGGTATTTCTTCATAGCAGTGTGAGAATGGACTAATATACCTGTACTCTAGCCTTGGCCATAAATAGACGTTTAATGACTGACATTTGCCCAGGAGACTAAAATCTTCTTCAAGGCCAACTCCATGTGTTATTCATCCCCATAAACTTCCAAAAACAAAAACAAAGGAGAGTCACTATGGCAGAGTCTGCTAACTGTCCTACAGTAACTATTTTCACTTTCTTCCACAGGAATAGAAAACTAATTTTTGAGAGGGCTATTGGCTAGCCAGACTAAAACTACATTTCCCACCCTCCGTTGTGAAATAAGACCATGTGATTGAGTTCTGTCCAGTAGGTTAGCCCAATTGTCCTGTTGTAGATTTCAGGAAATTTTTAAAAGACATCTCTGTGTATATTTTATTCTTCACCACTTCCTTATTCCTGTTATCTGGAATATGAATGATATGGTTTGGGTCTGTGTTCCACACCCAAACCTCATGTCAAATTGTAATCCCCAATGTTGGAGGTGGGGCCTGGTGCAAAGTGATCGAAACATGGGGTAGATTTTCCCTTTGGTTCTTTTCATGTGACAGTGGGTGAGTTACCATGAGACCTGGTTGTTTAAAAATGTGTAGCATCTTCCCCCTCTCACTTCCTCTTGCTCTGGCCATGTAAATCGTGATTGCTTTCACGAGTGTAAGTTTCCTGAGGCCTCCGCAGCCATGCCTTCTGTACAGCCTGTGGGACTGTGAGCCAATTAAACCTTTTTTCTTTATAAATTACCCACTATCAGGCAGTTATTTATAGCAATGTGAGAACAGACTTATACATTGAATGTGATGGCTACTGACCCAGCTATCATTATCATTTTAGCCCATGAGGCAATCCCATGGTGGAATAGTGAGGTAGATAGAACTGTCATTTCATTCTAGAGTAGAGCTACTGTATCATTTTATACTTCATACACAAAATATTTTACATTGTGAAAGAGAAATAAGTAAGGTTATTTGTCTGTCCTTTTGAGCCACTGTTATTTTTATAACTCAAAGCAAGCCCGTAGTATATTCTCACAAATTATTTATTGAGTCCTATTAATCTTGAGTTATTCTTATCCGTACATCATTAGTGACTCACCTTACCTGAAAATGTTTGGAAATAGAATTGATTTGATTTGCCATAGTCCTTTAGAAGAATATAGCATGGGAAGCATAGTAGAAAAAGGAATCATAATCTTAGAATTAATCAAAACAAAAACACTCTATTTTCTACTCCGTGAGCAACAGCATGTCATGGAGATAGACAATAAAAAGTTCATCCAGTTTTATACTTTGCCCCCAAGGAACACACAGTCGATTGGGGGATAAAGATGTAGCAGACAGACACAAAACTATCTGTGAGATTTTGCTAGTTTGTGGGTACACATTAAATATACTGGGATAAAGAAAAGTAAAACAAAATTTGGGCCAGAAAAACCAATGACAACTCTTTGGCACTGAGGCAGAGGTCTCATTTTCCAAGAACTTCCTGATGACCATGGGCATAGTGCTGGCCCTACCTATGGTGGTTGGTCTGTCAGGAGACCATGTGGGTCATTGACCCAGGCTGTGGGACTTAGGATTTTGAATCTTGCTGGAGGAAAGAGCTCATTAGAGAGGGGGAGCAAGTCAAGGTGAAACTGGTGTTCACCCAGCTGAATCCAGGGGAGATTCATAAAGGCAGGAGGCATCATGAGGAGAGACTGATATCCCACTTGCAGCATCACTTGAAGGTGAAACTGCTGAATTCTAGAAGACATGAATTTGACAAGTAAGTTAATGATGCAAGGGCTGAAAAGAAAAAATAATAAAATACCTGTAGACTGGTCATAGTGATGCATGTCTGTAATCCCAATACACTGGGAGGCTGAGGCAGGTGGATCGCTTGAATGCAGGAGTTTGAGACCAGCCTGGACAACACGGTAAAACCCATCTCTACAAAAAATACCAAAATTTGCCAGGCATAGGGATGCATGCCTGTAGTCCCAGCTACTCAGGAAGCTGAGGTGGGAGGATAGCTTGAGCCTTGGAGGTGGAGGTTGCAGTGAGCTGAGTTTGCAGTATTGTACTCCAGCCTGGACAATAGAGTGAGACCCCAATCTCAAGAAAAAAAAACAAAAAAGCTGTGAACCAAATGCCAGATTTTTCCACATGAATGCAACAAGTGGTGAAAATAATATAAATGTCCTGTCAAATGAGGAGGAAGAAACAGTAAGTCCTTCAAATTTGTTCATGAAGTGAGAAGGGTCCTGACTGAAAGAGCTGAGCTTAGTCTCTATTTGGAAAGGTCAGACATTAGGAAAGGAATATTTCCTTTCCTAATATGGACTCTGATGTTTCCTTTGCCACCTCCTGGAGTGGCAAAACATTTTCTGAGGCTGAAATGGGATTACAGGCATGAAGGGGAGAAGGGTCCCTGATAAGGAGAAGGCACTGGAAAATAACATCCAAGGTTGGGATATCATGGGGAAGGTGAGGGAGACAGAGCAGATGGAGTAGGCGTAATTCAAAGTGAAGAGGGTCTGTCAGGGGAGGAATATGTGGCCTTAATCAATCCAGCAAGGTGAGAATAGGAGAGTAAAAGAAATAAAAGAAGGGTCATTTTGACATTCTAATGTCAAAAGAGTCAGTGGGGCCAAAGAATTTGGCCAAGCACATTCAATGTGTTTGGCAGAGATTGGGATCCCAAGAGAGAGCCATGAATCCTGGACATAAGGAACTTCAGACCATTTAGAAGAGCTGCAACAGAAGGGGTCACACTGCAGAACAGTGTTGGGGGCAAAGGGCCCACCAGGAGGCCAGGATTGCTAATCCGGAAGTTTATAAAGTGGCCATGCTGTATTCCACAAGAAAATTAGAAATTTCTTTTTGAGAGCCTGAAAGTCAAATGTATCCCAATGTTTTAGAATGCTGCTGAGGGACAAGTCTGAAGGAATGGAAGGGCTTTGTTCCATGGTGGGACTGAGGAAGAACATCCACTGGGAACATGAACCTTATTTCTCTTGGGGCATCCTGGAAAGGAAAGGGGGTGTCACTTATGTCCTCTGAGGGACTCTGAGATCCGCTTTCCAAAGGGGCATCCCACCTACTGGCACTAGGGCCTTACTGCTGGATGAACACTGGGTGATCAACCCCATGTAGCCCAGATACAAATTACACCAGGTGCTCAATCCAGGTACAAGGGGAAAAGGTTGAGGGAACTCACCACCCTGGTGCTGTTAGGCATCACCTGGCTTAAAATATCAGGCCATCCTCTGGGCACCATGGCTCACACCTGTAATCCCAGCACTTTGGGAGGCTGAGGCCGGCCAATCTCCTGAGGTCAGGAGTTTGAGACCAGTCTGGCCAACATGGTGAAAATCCGTCTTTGCTAAAAATACAAAAATTAGCTAGGCATGGTGGCACGGATCTATAGTCCCAGCTATTCAGGAAGCTGAGGCAAGAGTATCACTTGAACTCAGGAGGCAGATGTTGCAGTGAGCCAAGATTGCACCACTGCACTCTAGCCTGGGTGACAGGGAGATTCCATCTCAAAAACAAACAAACATCAGGTGATACTGCCAGGAGCAGGATGGCTGGCTGCCTTCACAGGTAATTTTTAGAGGGAGAAAGAGGGAGCCTGAGTTCCCCAAAGCATGTGTGGGTTTGCCCTGGTCTAGCTGCCTCTGCCAAGTACGCCACATGTAAGGATTGGGGACTTTTGACCAGAAAGGATAGGAGAGAGTCTTCCTCCCTTCTGAGCAAGGCAGCCAAACCTGTTCACCCTTTGGCCTTTAAGCTGTACCAGGCAGTGGCCCGGACAAATGGCCATCAGTTGCCACAGAGGGACACTAGAGACTGTCTGCTGGAAGACTGGAAGGAAAGTAAACTAAACTTTCACCTGATTTGGTGGTGGCAGTTAGATCTCTTTCCACCAGGACCTTCTGGTTCTCCATAGAGTAGGCTCTGCCATGGACCATTGGTTGTCTCTGGGCTTGGACGTTATCACAGAGATGTTGGAGTTGGAGGAGAGAAAAGAGGGAGAATAGAGAAGAGGTTTCCTGTACAGGCCACCAAAATGTAGGTGCAGCTGGCTGGGTCTGATGCTGTAGGAGGTAAAAGAATTTACCAAGACAGTCATGAGTAAAGAAAGGCAGGGATTAGAGAAAGTATAAATATTCATTGAAAGAGGGCAATGGGCAGTACACCAGAGAGAAGGCTGTTTGCCCAGAGAGAGGGGCTGAAGTGGAAGTTGTATAGGGTTGTACTGGAGAGGCTACATGCAAATTGATCATGCTGCTTGGGCTACACGTGGAATGAGGTATTTGGGAAGAAGATGTTGTACTAACAGGTTATTTGTGGTTAGCTGTTTCTCAGAACAATTGTTCTCCCCACCCTGTGGTCCCCTCCTGGTTGTTGCTTACTTATCTTATCAGGACTCTGCATTTGGATTTGGGTCTTTTTCTTAATCAAAAGAATATAGTGTGGAGGGAACGTGGGACAAAGAAAATGCAAGACACAGCATGGAGATCACTAATGTGAAGCAAATATGCAAACAACTGTTTTTTCTTTATGTAGATGCTTTTTGATAGAACATGGTGATCTTTAGCACATACAGAGTCAAAATGATTTTTAATATAACACTCAGGTGGCTATCAACAACCATTTCAATATTCTGTAAAATCTATTTGTCATCTCTATGTAGAGTATTCTAGAGTAGTAAAAGAGCAAAGTAAAGTTCTTGGTAAGAGTAAACAAAGCTCCCGTGCTACACATAAAGAAGGCATGTTTAAGGAATCTGATTAGACATACATAGGGGTATATTCTAGATAAGTATGTAATGACACTGGCTCTCTGGATTGGGGTGTTATGTCCTTGGAATCTATGAAGCAATCCTGGAAAAACCTTTAATTTCTCAAATTTGACCATGAACACTTTCATCTTGTCTCTGACTAAAGATTGTTAATAACCTCCTATCGATCCCCAAGGAACTGGGTGCTTATAATCACATATAATATCTCTAATGAATTATAAAAGAACTATAAAATAATATATTCAAAACAGTGTGAATTAAAAATTTTAAAAAAAAGAGGGCCACTGAATCTATCTGGATGCCGAGTTGTTAAAAGAAGTCAAAAACTGGGTGATTGTGCCTTGAGGAAAAAGTATCCCATAAAACACAAAGGCATTCTAAGAAGAAGAAACTATGGAAAAGATACACACTCTGGAAAGTGTTTGGTGTTTTTAAAGATCAGGAAAGTAATTTCAGGTGGCCAAAGACTAGGATGAAGAATATAATTAGAAAAAATGGGAATGGTTTTTTGCCCAAACTTGCTCTCAATATAGAATTAGGCTCTTTGATGTACAGCTGGCAATGCTTTGCTTTGAAAGTTTTAGGGACAAAACACTCCACCTTGCTACTTTGTGGGAATGTCTGTGTCATTTTTTAGTCATTCAAATAAATATATGATAATAATTATTACCACTAATACTGAACTTACCTGAACCTACATATAGCTTGGCAGAGTGCAAATGTTTCGACTTTGGTGCTAAATAATTCTGGTTAACATCTCAACTCTACTACTTTTGAGCTATATATTCCCTTTCCAGATGCCTAATATCCCAGGACCGATTACATCCACTATTACATAAAAAAGATGTATAATTCTATTAACCTATAGTGCTGCATCTATCTGTGTTATGTAAGATGATATATGTAAAAAACCCAGCACATAGTAGGTTCTTCATAACAGTTGGTTTCTCCTTGCCCACCTGTTTTTTCAAGTCTTTTTGTAAATCTCTAGATTAGCTACCATTATTACTACTTTATCTTTCTTTTAAATTCACCACACAGTTACCAACACAAGGCTGATAGTATGCAAATGGATTTTCTTTGAGTTTTTGCATAGGGTTGTAAGAAGTTTAAATAAAGGCATCTTGTCATAGCCACTGTTCTCCAGACAATTAACCGATCAAGCCTCTGGCTCAGCTGGTGGCCATGGTTTTGGATAATTATTTTGTTCATTGGCACTGTTTTAATAGCTTGTTACAGGCTACAAGGATAATACATCTCAATAAATTTAAATGAAATACTTTATGAGAAGACCAATAAATAGACAGCAGCATGCTGGATCACAATGTTAATTAATATATTATTGACTCACTCAGCAAGGGTTTGGCTTTTTGTCCTAAAGATACTATCTATTTGAGTTCTGCTTGGAGTCCTAAGCACTTAATTAATTCCTTACATTTGCTATATAAATAATACAGGTTTAAAAGCACACATTTTATACTATTATAAGTGAAAGAGCACTGATTTGCAATATTAAGGTTTTTATTTATTGCCACACTTTGTAGACTGGTGGCATAATGTAAGTTTTAATTAAAAAATTATGTTCAATAATTGTTAAAGTCAATCTTGTATGTCTGCTCAAGACCAATTTGTCTTTTCAGATACAAATTAAACTTTGTCTCTGTTATAAAACCTTTCTTTAAGCCTCCTCAACTCCTCTCAGGTCAAAGCCTGCACTCATCCTCCTTGGTTACCTCCACCCTACACCATTCATAACCCTCTCATAGTATCTATAATATTGATTTTGTTTATATATTTCAGTTTACACCTTTGTCAACTACTACTAGACCCTGAAATCCATAAGGAAAGAGCAATTTTAAATTTGTTTCTTTATTTCTAACACCTAGAACAAGTCTGAGAAAGAAAGCATCTGTATTTCACAGAAATTTCACATTTTTATATTTTCAAGTCAACTAGTAATAACTCTTGATGCCTGTTCCTCTATAAAACACTGCTTGATAATAGGGTTCCCAGATTAAATACAAAGAAGAGTCAAATTTGAATGTCAGATCAACAAACAATAATTGTTGAGTATAAGGATGTACCAAACATTGCATTCAAATGTAAGTGGACCATTCTATATTTTGATTTACTACATTTGTCAAACCTATCGAGAGGCAAAGAGAATCTGTACAATTCGAGGGAATCTTTTACATAAACTTTAGTTACATATTAGCCCAATTTAACCAGAGAAATATCCATATTTCAGATGGGATTTCCTAAATCCCTCTGCAATCAGAGGGAATGCTAAACATTGCTTTGCTCAGAAAAATCTCTCCCAGTGTACCACTTAACCGAAACTATACATATGTAAAATTTAGAACATATCTCTAATCTGTCTGATGTATAATGACTTCAATATTATCGTTCTAAATTTGATCAAACAGACAAAAATTAAGGTATAAATTATGATGTGTTTATCTCCCTCTTTCACAAATCAAAATTCCAAGCTTCTTTTTGTTCTACCCAACTTTCCTTTTCTCCTCCCATGTTTCCTTTACTAAAAACTACTACTGCTAAAAACAAGTTAAATTTTCACAAATACTTAGAAAAACACAAAAGACACTTTAAAAATAATTTTATAACAACCACATAGCTATAATTAATAGTTCACATATTCAAATAGATTATATTCCTTTTTCAATTTGGCATTTGCTTTTTAGTATTTTTAGAGATGGCTGCTCAACCATTCCAAAAATCATCTTTGACAGACATCTCACTTTAGGAGCCAGAAACTTTCATTTCAGGGAAGAATAATTGCTAAAAAGTTTTCTTATGAATAATAAGTCAACTGCTGCCTTCCTATAATTTCTATGAATTATACTTAATTACGATTTTTAGATCAAGTGTGATTAGATGTTTCTCCCCACGTGAGGTCATTTCAGATAACTCAAGGTATTTATTTTTTTTTACCCACATATCCTAAAATACACTTCCCTATGGCCTAAAGAACTCTCTTCCTTTTCTTCTAATATAGCTGGAGTTTAGAGACACTGTTTCATCTGAATGTCCATAAGGTTATTAGCTCCATGAGGAACAGACCCTATGTTGGCATCATTTTATCTCAAATATCTAGTAGAATAGCTGACATATTTTAGAGGCTCAATAAATATTTGTAGCATAAATGAATAAATATCTGCCTCTCTTGGCTTAAACCCATAAAACAAACAAACAAAACAAAACAAAAAAAACTCTATGAGCTCCTTGAGTGACCTGATCAGTTTTAAATATAATGTATTCATTTACTCACTCATTTAACAAATATTTTTGAGTACTTAAACTAGGACTCCAGGACACATTCTGTGTCCTGCTGAATGTAGTGATGAATAAGAGAGACAAGGCTCCTGACTCAAAGAGACCACATCTCCCATCATTTTGTCATTATGGTTCTCTTAATGGAGTCAAAATTTATAGATATCTTTTAATTCTACTTTATTACTCAAGTCAACCAAATCCATAACTATTTTTCTTGCCATTGCTATTTTTAAAAGAAACTTGCTCTGTTGCCTAAGCTGGACTACAGTGGCGTGATCATAGCTCACAAGGGATCCTCCAGCCTCAGCCTCCCAAATAGTTGGGACTACAGGAGCGAAACACCACACCTAGCTAATGTGCTATTGCTGTTAATCCAGGACTAAACACTCCTCACCCAACTACTTTTCTCTAATTTGTTAATTAGCATTTTTAAAACTAAAATACTTTGCTTTGCTTTTATACCTACAGAATATATACATTTTAATTTTTTTTCTGAAATATTGCCCATAACATTTGGAGTTTGAACATTTTAGCCATAATCTATTATTTCTTAGTAAATATACTCTCTGTCCTCTACATTCTTCCACTGAGCTGAAGAACTGAAACCAAAGAGAAGAAAAAACATAGTATGTCCTCTCTCTTCTCCCTGTTCTTCCTGTGTTCTCTTTCTTCATCTGAAGATTCCATGCTCAGACATTTCTTTCGTGTTTTTTGTTTTTGTTTTTGTTTTTTTGTCTGGCTTTTCTTTACACTACAGCATCATGCTACACCTGAAAGCTTAAGTTAGACAAATGTGAATTCAAATTCAGTCTCAGACTCTCCCTGGGCATGTAACATTGAAGGTTGTATAATCTCTGTAGGTCTCTGTTTCTTCATACATATAAAACAGAGGACATTAACAAATATTAACAAATGTTATATGAAGATTCATTAACAAATGTTACATGAAGGTTCAATGAAATCTAGTATAGTATATGCCTGCCAGGGTTTCTCGCATTTAGTAGGCATTACATATCAGCTAGGACTTTCTGTCTTCCTCAATTCTTTCTCTGTTACCCCTCTCTACAATCATCTGATTTCAACTAATTATCAAGTAGAATTTATTCATAGTGTGAAGTGTTATTCAAGTAGATCTTCTCATAAGATGCCCTCCCTGATCCTCTTCCATCATAGCTGAAGTTTTATGATTTCTAGAAAATTGGAGTAAAATGTTAATCATGTCCAATTGTGTCTGGAACAGAGCCTTTTGAGAGAATTCAATTTAACCTTGTTTGTTCATGGTATACAAGGTTTGTGTTTGCACATAATTGAGTTTGAGATACAGTTTCGCCATTTATTCACCACCCATGTGGAGTGAGTTTTTAAGTCTCTCTTCATTTTAGTTATTTTTCATATTAAAGACTTGATGATATCAACCTTGCAAAGTTAGATGAGAAGCCACGTTCAAAGTGTTTGACAGGTTTCTTGACCATCATAAGTGCTTCATAAATGTCAGTTTCTTCCTTAATCCTGTATTATCCAGTCATTTTAGTGCTTTTCTTCATCCAAGGCAAAGTTCAAATTTCCTCAGTCTCTCAAACAACACCGTGAATTCCTCCAATGATAGTCATTGTCCACACCTCATGATTTCGTTGTTTGACCTGTTTGTCTTCCTCACCTTCGCTCCTTAGTTTTGGCAGTAGACTCTTTTTTTATTTGTTTTCTGAGATGGACTCTTGCTCTGTCACCCAGGCTGGAGTGCAATGGCTTGATCTCAGCTCACTGTAACCTCTGGCTCCTGGGTTCAAGTGATTCTCCTGCCTCAGCCTCCTGAGTAGCTGGGATTACAGGTGTGAGCCACCACACCTGGCTAATTTTTTTGTATTTTTAGCAGAGATGGGGTTTCACCCTGTTGGCCAGGCTGGTCTCAAACTCCTGACTTCATGATCCACCCGCCTCGGCCTCCCAAAGTGCTGGGATTACAGGCGTGAGCCACCGCACCTGGCCAGCAATAAACTCTTTAGTTTTGTCTGATTGTTCCATGCATATGAATATTCCCCGGAAGCTACTAAGAGAAACTGTAAGGCAGCATGACACCCAACAATGCTTGCTGCCCTTCCATGGTGTAGTTACTGTGGGGAAGTGGCTCCTTAAACATGGGCTATGTTTCCTGGCACTCTGTATATCTAAGTTGGGGCTATATGATTAGTTCTAGCCAATAAGATAGAACTTGAATTAAGGTTTGTCACTTCTGACCAAAATGTTTAAAAAGCAAGTTTGCTTTTGCTGTGAAATCTTTCCTTATCTTCTGGCTGAATAGAGAGGGCTCCTAGTATCTACAAGAGAGTGGGATTATGAAGACACTAGGGTCCCTGAGTGTCTACTGACTAGGCACAATGCATACAATGCATCAGATGATGACATTAGTGAAAATTAAACGCATATTGTTTTAAGCCACTAACAATTTAGAAGTTTCTGTTTGTGCAGCTAGAATTACTTTTATTAATGCTGATGCCATTCCCCTTTCTTATTATGAACACATGGTAGATGCCCCAGAGGTACTGCATGACTTTCCATCCTGTTCTGGAACATGCAGTTTTCTCCATCCACCAGAGCCATAATTTCATAACAGGAAGATAATCTGACAATTACCTCATGTTCTCCTCCTGCTGTGAACTCATCCATCTAGAGAGTGGAAAATTTTCAATAAATTTGCTTTGCGTTTACTTGTCCCAGCCACAATATTAGATTTTATTCCAAGATTTTTCCCTATACCTCATACCTCATCATAGCACTTCATTGATTATTGCCTATGTCTGTGGAAGAGTATCTAAAGAAATCAGCTGGATGAATGAAAGGAGTTTCAAAACGTGTTCCCAGCATCTACTTATTTGGGAGTAACTCTTGCCTACCTGGCAGCTGCCATATAAAGGTAGAAGCCTGAGACTTCATATCAGAGGGGCCTACGTTTGATTCCTGTATCTTTCACTTTCAATCTGTGAATCCTGGCACAAGTCATTAAGCTTCTGAGATTCAGTTGTATATTGAATAAATGCATATTATTCATACCCCTTATGATTATTAAAATAATTAAATAGAATAATTTCTTTATGAATCCTAGCAAATAATAATTTTCCAATGCATCTTAACTCCTTTTTCCTTCTTATGGTTATTGAGGAATGAAAAGAGAGTACATAGTATGAATGATTAGAGTAACAGGCACACGGAATCCACTCAAATGCTTACTTCTTTCCTCTTTGTATCTAAAAGGTATCAATATAGAGAAAACAGGTTTTGGGATTTATTCAACACATATTTGGAAATTTCCAGAGACCATGTTTTTAATCCAAATAAGCAGGAGACAACAGAAATGTTTCATAGAATTTAGCCCCACAGCAAACATCAAAGTGCGTTGTAAAGCACAATTTGAGCTACTTCTTTTTCCCTAAAAACCATCACCTTATACTGCCATGTCAATTTAAAAATATATATATAATTACTGTTTGGAAAAATCTCATGATTAAGTCAGTAGGCTAAAATTATTTTTAAAGGAAATTTTTCCAATCTCATTTAGTAATCACATTCTTTTAACATTAAAGGACAAAAACGAATAATTTTGTATCATTTCAATAAAAAATTAAATTCATTAAATTCTTGTCTTATAATTACACACAGTTGATTTGCTTGTTACCTATACTACACAATATGCTGAAAAGATTTAGAGGAAGCTGCCATGGTTAATTCTATTATTCTAATATATTAGATTTCAGAAATATCAATAGATTGTTGACAACTATTAATTATGCACTGATTTCATATAAATTCTTAAAATTTTCATAGTGAGAAGCCTCTTCTCTCAAAAACACCAAGCAACCATGTTCTCTGATTATCTTTCTTTTTCCGCTTGGAGAGAGAAAAAGATAATAGGCATCGATACCAGAATAAAGGGAGGCTTTTATCAGTAGAATATTTCCTCTGTGCAAAGTATTCTGTTTACATGCAGAAAAATTATATAAAGATTTTCCCATTGGGTTTATCAAGACTATTGATTTCCATTTTGAATTAAAAAATGGCAATAATAGCTGTTTCTTTTTTTTTTTTTTTTTTTTTTTTTTTTGAGACGGAGTCTCGCTCTGTCGCCCAGGCTGGAGTGCAGTGGATGGATCTCAGCTTACTGCAAGCTCCGCCTCCCGGATTTACGCCATTCTCCTGCCTCAGCCTCCAGAGTAGCTGGGACTACAGGCGCCCGCCACCTCGCCCGGCTAGTTTTTTGTATTTTTTTTTTTTTTTTTTAGTAGAGACGGGGTTTCACCGTGTTAGCCAGGATGGTCTCGATCTCCTGACCTCGTGATCCACCCGTCTCAGCTGCTGGAATTACAGGCTTGAGCCACCGTGCCCAGCCAGCTGCATGCATTTTACCTTCATTGAAAAAAAGTAACATGATTCCTGGAACCAGGTGAAGAAGACAATCATTTAAAGATAAGTAAGATATCTTAATGAAAGCATTATAAAAATTTGAATAACTTTCTTTCCACAAAACTTAGAAGAGCTATCTTGACTCTGTATTCTATGAAATGAGTAATGCTACTACAAACACTTGGCTGGTTTTGTTGTGCTTAAATAAAAAATGAAAGATGAAACTTTCATTGTCCTCTTACGAGTTTTCCCATGTCCACAACTATAAAGCGAGGTTCTACCTCAAAGTAAGCTTTGATGACCCAATGAGACAATGTTATCTTTTAAACTTTAACATTGGAAACATACAGAATCTACTATGATAATATCATCATATAACACATGTGTACCCATGTTAGACTCAATATTTTAAAATTATAAACTCAGAATTATCCTTGATCTCTTTCAGAAATTCCTTGTATATGATCATTAATAAGTAATTCCCTTAAGAATAGAAATTTGTTAATCATATTATAAGAAGTCATTTTGTAGTCTAGTCTAGAAATGAAACTGCTTGTCATTCACTAAGTGAAAATAAATACTTAGCGTAAGAAGATGTTTTATACTTTATGAAGTAGTTTTATTTAAAATATTTCACTTTATTCTAAAAATAGCAATGTAAATTTATTATTACTATTATTACTATTTCCACTTTATTGATGAAGAATTAAATATTGAAGATAATTGACTAGTTCAAATATACAGAAATAATAGATGGCATTGCCAAGGCTTCAACCTAAGTTTCCTGAATCCAAGACTCCAAAGTCCATGTGTGAACACTACTGCTGGAAGTAGAAAAAGTCCCAATCCTACTGAGTTCTAAAATGCTCTGTCTTACAAATGTCCTAATGTCTGACCCATGTGTAAGTGGATCAAGAAGAAAATTGTCATAGGGCAGGCTGAATCATCTCCTTGAAGTGGCCTGAGGTATGCTTTGCCAGATGGGTTAGTGCTAATGTAAGGTGGTGAAGAGTCCCAAGGAATTATATCCTAGGTATATACAGGTCTAATTTGATCATTCATCCAGCAAATATCTGAGAATCTGGGGACAAAGTCCTAGGGAAGATAATTTTAAACAGAAACTGCTCTTACATTCAAACTATTTGCAATCTTGTGGAAAAAAAATAGACAAACAAAGTGGACAATTAACTTTGATCATAAAGTTCCAGAGACTGGAAATAGAGACAATGCCACAACCTGGCTGTTCTCAAAAACAATCAAATGACATAGGGCTAGGGTGAACCCTGAGGGACCAATAAAATTATTACAAGTAGGACTGGTTGACCAGGGCCATTTTGGGGTGGCAGATTTTCTAGGAAATACTTTTCTCCTAAAAAGACAAAGACAAAAACAGGCAAATTAAATGTTAAACACACATATATTCACCCACACATGTGCATCCATGGCTACCCATCTTTATCCTTACTATATCTGCTAAACAGTTTGCACTCTAAAAAATATCCTGAGTCATGAACATGTACAGCACTTCCCAAGTAAATAAAAATAACAATTGAATAGCAATAACAATAACAATAAAACTGGTCCCCGGTTTCCATACCCTTCACACACAACACGTGCACACAGGAAGGATGTGAACATACAAAGAAAAAGCAAAGTGATGTTTCTTGAACATTTTCCCCTGTTAAATGTCAAATAATGTCAGCAGGCTGCTCTCCACAAGGTCTTCAGGTTACTAAGGACCCCTAAGGTCTAAAAAGATTAAACAATTCTCCAAAAGTAACACAACCTTAACCTATGACTTTTAGTCATGCCACATATTGGATTGTAGAAGCTGTGTTTACTGCTTGTCCTATAGGTACATTGAAGAAAAACACATGGTAGAAGCCCATAAACACTCATTCATTCAATCAGCATTTATTAAATACCTGCTATATACCATTCACTGTGAGAACCCTGGAGAGAAAACATACCTGGCCATTGTCTAGTGTAGTGAGACAAACATTAACCAAAGAGTCACACATATAAATAGAAATGTAAAACATGTTATTATCAAGACATGTTAAATTGTGTTAAATATAAGATCAGAGCAGCCTCCTCCAAAGAAGCAATAAATAAATTGCAATTTGATGAAAATTTGGAGTTGATTAGGAGGTTGGGGAGGTAAGTGAGACAAAGCCAGCAAGAACGCATACACATTCAAAGGAATTAAGGAAGGACAGTGTGGCCAAAGCATAGGCAGTAAGAAGTAGAATAATGTGTGAACAGGTTGATGGTATAGGAAGGAGATAAATCACGCAGGGCCCTGGAAACCAAGTTAAAGATTTGTTCTTTTTTCCTAAGACAAATCAGAAACCATGAAGAGCTTTATGTAAGGGGGGAAATGTGATCAGATTTGCAATGGAAAACAATTACCCTGTTTGCAAGGGGCAAGAGAGTAGATATAGTTAAATCAGACAAGTATGGGAGTTTGTATTAAGATGATGATTCCAAGGACAAATATAAGTGGCTGGATTCAAGAGATTATTTTAGAAGTAAAATCTAGGAGGCAAAATTGATATAGATCAGATATGGGGGATGGTGAGAGAGATACAAGTTTTGAGTGCAACTTTGAGTTTTTCGATTTTAAAATGGAATGAGATCATTGTGGCTTCTCAGAGAATAACCATATTGGAGGTAGCGGCAGAGTAGGGTGGCAGTAATTATAAGTATTATTTAGGCCATTTTCAGTTTGAGTTATTTCAGGCTTCCAAGGAAAGATGTTAAGTAGATAAACAGATAGACAGATATAGAGGCTCCACGCTCAGAGAAGTCTCAGATGTCTAGCTGTGTATTCACGATGGGGACCACCCTTAGTCACATTAGAAAGTTTTTCTGCTGGTTTTGGCCTCATGGATATTACTTGTCTGACATTCAGGACTAGCTGAATAATTTTTGAGGTTCTGTGCAAAATACAAATGCAGGGCTCTGGTTGAAGGCAGGAAATCAATCACCCCCTCACAAGAGCCCACTTCTTCAATGTAGAGTAGAGAGATGATGCCCAAGGGATTGAAACCTCCATATCGTGAAGTGTTCAGTACCCAGATCAGGGGAGGGTAGAAAAGACAAGATGAGACATCTGTTGAATATGCAGGGTCATTGCCAGACAAAGCCAGAGGTGGTTGCTGCCCCGCCCAGTCCACAAAGCTGCAGAGTATGTGTCCAACTATAAGCTTTCCCATACACATGTCCAGACTGAATCAGGCAGTGTAGTGCAATGGAAGAATGCAGACCCTCCCACTCATGTGATCAAACTGGCTCCCTGAGTGGAAGCTGGCAACAGTTACAGGGCATGGGCTGTGTCCCCACACAAATTTCACCTTGAATGGTAGCTCCCATAATCCCCATGTGTCATGGGAGGGACCCAATGGGAGATAATTTAATCATGGGGGCCACTACCCTCATGCTGTTCTTGTGATAGTGAGTTCTCATGAGATCTGATGGTTTTACAAGGGGTTTTTCCCCGCTTTTGCTAGGCACTTCTTCTTGCTGCCACCATATGAAAAAGGATGTGTTTGCTTCCCCTTCAGCCATGATTGTAAGTTTCCTGATGCCTCCCCAGCCATGCTGAACTGTGAGTCCATTAAACTTCTTTTCTTTATAAATTACCCAGTCTTGGGTATATCTTTATTAGCAGTGTGAGAACAGACTAACACACTGGCCCGGTGCAAATGCACTGTTCACATGCTCATGAAGCCCTGCTAACCTTGTCAATAAAGTGTTCTAAGCAACTAGTAATAGAACCACAAAGATTTTCTCTGACTGTTGAGTGTTGTGTACGTACTATGGTTTCCAAATTACTCCTATTTGCTTTAATCAACTTGACTTCCAAAAGTTTAGTTGATGCTAATTTTATGGGTCATAGTTAAAAATTCAAATATATTTCTAATAATCCTTCCACTAAATCAAAGGAAGGGAACATTTACTGAGTATCTACTATATGACAATTATTGTTATAAGTGAGTATACATTAAGTCACTGTATATTCGCTCTGAGGTGATATTATTCTGATTAACTATTAACTTAGCGGTTCTTGATGTGTCCAGAAAATACACATTGAGTGCCTACTACATATGAAGCATTGTGGTAGACATTGAGGATAGATGAAGAGTAGTCTGTCTCTGTGATATACTGGGTATACAGTTTCATTTAATTCTCAAAACAAATCTGCAAGGTCAGTATTTTAATATTTATTTTTTAGATTATAGCATTTGATGCTTAGAGAAATTAAATAACTTCTCCTAGCTCTCACAACTTGTAAGTGAAAGAGATAGGACTTGAACTTGTGTCTCTGTGACTCTGAGCTCTAAGCTTTACTTCTTAGCTAATGCTATTTTTATTAAAATAAAACAAAGCAAACAAACAAAAAGCTCTGTCTTATTAGTGCTATAGACCTTTCTCAAAGCCATCTCTGTAACTCTGATCCAGTGTACTCTTCTATCTTAAGCTATCCCTGTAAGTGTTCATGCTCATCACATCTGATGTGGCTCATCAGTGTGGTCAGCAGGGAAAGCAGGGGATATGGGATTTCCACCATGTTTGGCTTATTTATGTGTCCCTCTGTTGAGTGGCTACCTCAGCGGAATTTTGTTACTTGCATTTTTTTGTTGTTGTTTTTCATTGTGTTCATCTCTCAGTCTGAATTAATGCTCCCTTTCCTGATATAATTTATTATATAGATTATTTTACTTTTGAAAATGTGCTGATAAATGTCATCAGTACTTCCCCCACACCAGAATTAAAAATTACAGGAAAGTTTGTGCAAAAGAAGGGAATGGACATTTTTTGAGCATCCCTACCATGAAAAGGACTTTCTATTCTTATCCTATTTAATCCTCACAACCACTCTATAAATTCAGTGTTATTATTCCCATTTTATTTGAAGAAGCTCAGGCACAGAGACAATACATAAAAATCCCAAGGCTGTTTATTTCATTAGTACATAATGAGCATCTACTTTTTGCCAGGTATAATCAGTGAACACAATGGCAAATGAAAGATAAAGCTAGTAAGCAACAGATGGAGTCCTGAACACAAAACTCTATGGTATTAAAGTTCATACTCCTTCCAGAACAGAAGGGTGAATACTATTAATTTTTTAATTTTACCATTGCAATAGTGTGCAATTATCCACATAGTACGTGTGCCGCAAAGCATGAGCTTAATGATTATTTCCCAAACTCTGATTATTAAACAAAGAGAGCATCCTTGAATTTTCAGAGGATGAGTTCAGATTAAGCTAGCACAGACAAACTAATTGAACATCCATCTTAATGTGAGAATAATGCCAGCTGCAATTGTCCCTGGATGTCACTGGCTTCAGCACATTGCTAATGAGAGCCCTATCATCTGTTTGATGGCAGTGTGGTCTCCTTAGTTGTATTCTATTGTGTGGCCAGAGACTGTACCTCTAACCCCAGCCAGCTGTCTCTGCCATTTATTCTGTTGATGATCAGGGAGTCTGAGCCAAAGAGAATGGTTGGAGTCACTTAGAATCACAGAACTTCAACACAGGAAGTTGGGTGTTCAACATAGTCTTTTGAGATTATCCAGTTCAGCCTAATAATGCAGATGAAGAAACAGACAAAGGCTATGGAGATTTTTTAAATATATGCAGCCAAGTAGTAGCAGAGCCAAGGCTAGAATTTGTGTCTCTTAGCTCCAGTATAATCCCAAGCTGAGTATCTAACCACGAAATCTGGGGTAGTGTCCGCTTTGCATCTATTATTGTATGACTTCATGATAATATTCCATGATTACATAAGGATTTGTAGTTTATAAAGCTCCTTGATTTTCACAGCAATTTTAGAATGTGGTAGGAAAGTCACTATCATCTCAATTTTATAGATATGAAAATCGAGATTAAGTGATTTCCCTCTGGTTAGAAGCATCACTAAAATGTGTACTAGGCCTATAATATTCACCTTCCAAATGCACACCTGCTGTTTGTCTTGCTATACAACGTTTCTACGCTAGGTAATATAATATTTTTAAACAATCTACTTGGTTTTAGGAGAGTATTTTGAGTCTTGTAAACTATTCCTTTATATATCCACCATAGTATAGTTGGCAGAGAACAAGACAAGAGTTGAGAAGAGCTTGAATATAAAACTGATTCCATCGATTATTAGCTACATGGTCTTAGGCAAGTCACTTAACTTCTCTGAACCTCACTTTCATAATCTTTAAAATTAGAATAATAGTAAAATAACTGCATAAGTAGCTCACATGAGTGTTTAGAGTTTCAAATGGGATAATCTGTTTGAGCCCTGTAAACCACAGAGTGCTTTGTAAATGCTATAGGCTGAGGGATATTTAGAAATTCTCAGACATGAGAGATTTAAGTAGCTGATGGCAATTTTTAATGCTAACTTCCTCTCAGATGATGTCCATATATCTTTTTCTCTCTGAGACTTTCTTTACTGGCTTGGACTTAATTACTTCCAAACCATTTAATATCTCACTAGAAGCAAGAAAAAAATGTGTGAGAAAGATTAAATTCAGTATTGTTTATGATGCTGTATAGTTATAATTTCTCACAAATATGAAGTGCCTCTAATTGCAGAGTCACCTCTACACTGAAATGTTAACACTGGTAACATTTTAATAAAGTTAAGAATACTGTTTTAAATATTGTTTTAATAATGCTTTAAATTTATTTTTCTCAAATAGTCAACTGGGTTAAACAATGTGATAGAAAAACATGAATAATATTTTACCCTCTTACTGACATGTGCTTCTGTACAATAAAAATAATCCAAGAAATAATTCATCTAACGCTTATACTTGACATACATTTACGTATGTAAGAGTTACATTTATGTATGTAAACCCCATCATGTGTTAAATTCCCTAGATGATATAAAAATGATCTTGGATACTGTGGGCTACCATTATGAAGCCAGTAATCTAGTGGGGGTAAAATACTTCAATTCAATTAGAAGAAGAAGACATCCATTTATTTCTCCAACCAAGAAAGGTTTGAGGAGTTGCTGTTTGCCAACAATTTATTTTGATGTCTTCATTACCCAGCACTGCTCCTGGCACATATGGTGCTTCAAATATTGATTAAATTGAGTGAAAAAAAGTCAAGTGTAATAATATTTTTCTATTTTTCATAGATTAGAGGATAGCATTTTTTATTTTTGAATTAAAAACTCCACTTACATCATATTGACACAAAGTCATCAGAAAATATTTCAGTTTCTGGGGGGAAATAGAAACATTTTTTCCCCTTAGGTTCTTTAAACAGTTGTTTTTAACTAACTACAATCATAACCTTGGAAAGAAAAGAAAAAATCCCGATGGGTTTCATTTTTCCCAAAACAATTCTTAAGAATTCACCATCCCTCACTTTTTATGTCCTGTAACCACTATTGCAGGTTTGTCCTGCCAAACTTGCCTGACAATAATACTATGTCAATTTAAAAATTATTATTATCTTTGGGTTTTACAGTTACTATAGAAATACCATTTTTCTCATTTATATCATTTTACATTTCAACAAAATTGAATAGAATTATTTGTTTTAAAGCCAGAGCTATAAAATTGGTTCCCATCAATACAAAAGCAGTAATCCTTTCACTAAAATTTACGATCAGTGATAAATACAACAAAAAAATGTCTACAAACATCTCCATATCTTTACCAGAATAAAGTACCCTTTTTATTTCTATCATGCTGAGATCCACATTCTTTGATATAGTAACAGGAGGACATTTAAAGCAGTGTGTAGAGGGAAATTTATAGCACTAAATGCCCACAAGAGAAAGCAGGAAAGATCTAAAATCGACACCCTAACATCACAATTAAAAGAATTAGAGAAGCAAGAGCAAACACATTCGAAAACTAGCAGAAGGCAAGAAATAACTAAGATCAGAGCAGAACTGAAGGAGATAGAGACTCAAAAAAACCCTCCAAAAAATCAATGAATCCAGGATTTGGTTTTTTGAAAAGATCAACAAAATTATAGACCACTAGTGAGACTAATAAAGAAGAAAAGAGAGAAGAATCAAATAGATGCAATAAAAAATGATAAAGGGGATATCACAATCGACCCCACAGAAATACAAACTACCATCAGAGAATACTATACACCTCTACACAAATAAACGAGAAAACCTAGAAGAAATGGATAATTTCCTGGACACTTACACTCTCCCAAGACTAAACCAGGAAGAAGTTAAATCCCTGAATAGACCAACAGCAGGCTCTGAAATCGAGGCAATAATTAATAGTCTACCAACCAAAAAAAGTCCAGGACCAGATGGATTCACAGCCAAATTCTACCAGAGGTACAAGGAGGAGTTGGTACCATTCCTTCTGAAACTATTCCAATCAATAGAAAAAGAGGGAATTCTCCCTAACTCATTTTATGAGGCCAACATCATCCTGATACCAAAGCCTGACAGAGATACAACCAAAAAAGAGAGTTTTAGACCAATATCCCTGATGAATATCAATGCAAAAATCCTCAATAAAATACTGGCAAAGCAAATCCAGCAGCACATCAAAAAGCTTATCCACCATGATCAAGTGGGCTTCATCCCTGGGATGCAAGGCTGGTTCAACATACGCAAATCAATAAACGTAATCCAGCATATAAGCAGAACCAAAGACAAAAACCACATGATTATCTCAATAGATGCAGAAAAGGCCTTTGACAAAATTCAACAGCCCTTCATGCTAAAAACTCTCAATAAGTTCGGTATTGATGGAACGTATCTCAAAATAATAAGAGCTATTTATGACAAACCCACAGCCAATATCATACTGAATGGGCAAAAACTGGAAGCATTCCCTTTGAAAACTGGCACAAGACAGGGATGCCCTCTCTCACCACTCCTATTCAACATAGTGTTGGAAGTTCTGGCTAGGGCAATCAGGCAAGAGAAAGAAATCAAGGGTATTCAGTTAGGAAAAGAAGAAGTCAAATTGTCCCTCTTTGCAGATGACATGATTGTATATTTAGAAAACCCCATCATCTCAGCACAACATCTCCTTAAGCTGATACGCAACTTCAGCAGAGTCTCAGGATACAAAATCAATGTGCAAAAATCACAAGCATTCTTATACACCAGTAACAGACAAACAGCCAAATCATGAATGAACTCCCATTCACAATAGCTTCAAAAAGAAAAAAATACCTAGGATTCCAACTTACAAGGGATGTAAAGAACCTCTTCAAGGAGAACTACAAACCATTGCTCAGTGAAATAAAAGAGGACACAAACAAATGGAAGAATATTCCATGCTCATGGATAGGAAGAATCAATATTGTGAAAATGGCCATACTGCCCAAGGTAATTTATAGATTCAGTGCTATCCCCATCAAGCTAGCAATGAGTTTCTTCACAGAATTGGAAAAAACTGCTTTAAAGTTCATATGGAACCAAAAAAGACCCCACATTGCCAAGACAATCCTAAGCCAAAAGAACAAAGCTGAAGGCATCACGCTACCTGACTTCAAACTATACTACAAGGCTACAGTAACCGAAACAGCATGGTACTGGTACCAAAACAGAGATATAGACCAATGAAACAGAACAGAGCCCTCAGAAATAATACCATACATATACAGCCATCTGATCTTTGACAAACCTGAGAAAAACAATAAATGGGGAAAGGATTCCCTATTTAATAAATGGTGCTGGGAAAATTGGCTAGCCATAAGTAGAAAGCTGAAACTGGATCCTTTCCTTACTCCTTATACAAAAATTAATTCTAGATGGATTAGAGACTTAAATGTTAGACCTAAAACCATAAAAACCCTAGAAGAAAACCTAGGTAATACCATTCAGGACATAGGCATGGGCAAGGACTTCATGTCTAAAACACCAAAAGCAATGGCAACAAAAGCCAAAATTGACAAATGGGATCTAATTAAACTAAAGAACTTCTGCACAGCAAAAGAAACTACCATCAGAGTGAACAGGCAACCTACAGAATGGGAGAAAATTTTTGCAATCTACTCATCTGACAAAGGGCTAATATCCAGAACCTACAAAGAACTCAATCAAACTTACAAGAAAAAAACAAACAACCCCATCAAAAAGTGGGCAAAGGATATGAACAGACACTTCTCAAAAGAAGACATGCATACAGCCAACAGACACATGAAAAAACGCTCATCATCACTCGCCATCAGAGAAATGCAAATCAAAACCACAGTGAGATACCATCTCACACCAGTTAGAATGGCAATCATTAAAAAATCAGGAAACAACAGGTGCTGGAGAGGATGTGGAGAAATAGGAACACTTTTACACTGTTGGTGGGACTGTAAACTAGTTCTACCTTTGTGGAAGACAGTGTGGCGATTCCTCAAGGATCTAGAACTAGAAAATACCATTTGACCCAGCCATCCCATTACTGGGGATATACTCAAAGGATTATAAGTCATGCTGCTATAAAGACACATGCACACGTATATTTACTGCGGCACTATTCACAATAGCAAAGACTTGGAATCAACCCAAATGTCCATCAGTGACAGACTGGATTAAGAAAATGTGGCACATATACACCATAGAATACTATGCAGCCATAAAAAAAGGATGAGTTCATGTCCTTTGTAGGGACATGGATGCAGCTGGAAGCCATCATTCTCAGCAAACTATTGCAAGAACAGAAAACCAAACACTGCATGTTCTCACTCATAGGTGGGAATTAAACAATGAGATCACTTGGACACAGGAAGGGGAACATCACACACCGGGTCCTATGTGAGGTTGGGGGAGGGGGGAGGGATAGCATTGGGAGATATACCTAATGTAAATGACAAGTTAATGGGTGCAGCACACCAACCTGGCACCTGTATACATATGTAACAAACCTGCATGTTGTGCACATGTACCCTGGAACTTAAAGTATGGTTTAAAAAAAAAAAAAGAAAGAAAGAAAAAAGAAAAAGAAAAAGAAAAAAAACATAAATAAAAAAACTGAAAAGGTTAAGAATCACTGTTCTTCAGCAATGTTATGGAAACTCGTGTGATTAGTAGGTGATAACACAGATACACTAGTCTTTAAGTCCTTAGTTAAATATTTACTGAGCATCCACCATCGAACCCATGGTGGGAAATAGAAAAAATAATAAAGTTTCAATTCTACAATGTTCTTGACTCTATTAAAGGGCAAAAAGACATTCAAAATTCACTTTCATACCTTCAAATATTTGACAGGTAATAGGTCCCATGATAGTGCATGTCTAGTGAATGAGCATCTCCTCTGATCTAGGCTCATACATTATCTTATGTAATATTGAAACTGCCCATAGGTGATAGCATTTCCATTTTTCATTGGATCTCAGAAAGATTCAGAGAGCCTAAGAATGTTGTCTTATAGTAAGCAGCCGGTAAGGGTAAAGCAAGAATTAACTCCAATGACCAAACTCCTGCCTGCTGTCTGTTTTTTTAAATAAAGGTTTTTGGAACACAGCCACACATGTCCATTTACTTATTGTCTATAGTTGCTTTTGCATTCAAACGGCCTATTTGCAATGGCAATTATTTGGCCAGAAATGCCTAAAATATTTACTATCTGACCATATATGAAACAAATGCTGAACTATGCTCTAGACCTTACACAATGAACAGAAAAAAAAATATGTATTTATTTAACACTGTTCTGTTGTCATGTTTATGTATCAATTATTATAAATGTTCAAAATACAAAACTCTGAGTCCTTTCTTGAAGGAGCCTACAATTTATCCAACTAGAAAGAGAGAGAGAGAATGAGAAAGAAAGAAAGAAAGAAAGAAAGAAAGAAAGAAAGAAAGAAAGAAAGAAAGAAAGAAAGAAAGAAAGAAAGAAAGAAAGAAAGAAAGAAAAGAAAGAAAAAGAGAAAGAGAAAGAAAGAAAGAAAGAGAAAGAAAGAAAGAAAGAAAGAAAGAAAGAAAGAAAGAACGAACGAACGAAAGAAAGAAAGAAAGAAAGAAAGAAAGAAAGAAAGAAAGAAAGAAAGAAAGAAAGAAAGAAAGAAAGAAAGGAAGGAAGGAAGGAAGGAAGGAAGGAAGGAAGACATCATCATTCTATATCAGTTATTCTCCATCTACCTACTGGGGAAAAAAAGCTAAATTCATAAAATATTTTTACTTTTAATGACCAGGCTACCATAACAATAAAAAAAAATTTCAAAGGGACCCATGGCAGACACAAACGTTTACAAATATTTATTTTTTAAGCTTCATTGAGGTATAATGGCTATGGAAAAAAATGCACATAATGTATACATTTTGATGATTATGAATATATGCATATGCTCATAATGCCATCATCACACTCAAGGTATTAACCATATTTATCAACTCAAAATATTTCCTTGTGTTCTCCTGGGTACATGTGTGTATGTTTTTTTTTTCCCCCCATGGTATGGTGATAACACTTAACATGAAATCTATCTCCTTAACATATTTTAAAGTACATAATATCACATTGTTAACTATAGGTACTATGTTGCACAAATTTCTAAAACTTATTCATCTTAACTGAAACTTTATAACCCATTTCCTCCTCCTCCCAGACCCTAGCAACCACTATTCTATTCCCTGCTTCTATGAATTTTACTATTTTAAATACCTTATATAATTGGAGTCATGCAACATTTATCCTTCTGTGACTGGCTTATTTAATGTGGCATAATGTCCTCTAGGTTCATTCATGTTGTCGCGAATGAAAGACTTTCCTCCTCATGATCATCTTCTTTTTCTCTTTTGTAAGACTTCATTCTTTTAAAGCAGTTTCAGGTTCACAGCAAAATAGAGATAAAGGTACAGAGATTTTTCCATATTCCCCCCTGTCCCCACATATGCATCACCTCCCTCTTTATCAACATCTCCCAACATAGTGGTACAATTTTTACTATTCATAAGCCTCAATTAACATATCATTATCACCCTAAGTCTCTATTTTACATTAGGACTTATTTTTGGTCCATCACACAATGATAAAAACAAGTAAGCTACCAAGCCATGAAAAGATAGAGGAAACTCGAAAGCATCTTTTGAATTTAAAGAAACCATTCTGAACGGGCTACTGCATGATTTCAACTATATGATAGTCTGGAAAAGGCAAAACTATAGACATGGTAAAAAGAAAAAATCAGTGGTTGCCACAGGTTAGGGAAAAGGGAGGATTGAGTAGGTGAAACTCAAAAGATTTTCAGAGAGTGAAAATAAATCTGATGTATGATGCTATAACAGTGGATACATGTTATTATACATGTACAAACCAGTAGAATAAATAACACCACATTGGTTTGTTTAGGATTGACTAATATACCATTGTATGTATACCCCATTTTCTTTGTCATTCATCTACAGACAGACATCCCTAACAGACAGCTAGACTACATTTCACAATTTCTATTGCAGTAGGGTCTGCTCATGTCCATGAGCTCCAGTCAGTGGGATAAGAACTTAAGTTACATGTAGCATTTTCAGGTCAAGGTTTTTGAGAGATGGGTATGCTGCCTTCTGCCTACTATTTCCTCTGTCGGTAGGATGCAATGATGGAAAGAACATAGAGGATGGGGAGCCAGATGAAATCAGGTCTCTGAAAAGAAAAGAACTGCCTACAGACCAGAAACATTCACCTCAGACTACTGTTTGAGCCATTATACATTTTTCATCTATTTATTATTGCAGAGTATCCTCCGCTAAATAATATAGAAATTGGCACTTTGAAGCAAGGGTTGCCACAGCAAATCTATAAACTATGTGGCATTAGTAGGTTACAAGGAAGTGTGAATAGGAGCCTGCAAAAATGAAGTCTCATTTAATTCAGAAGTAAAATACCTGGTAAAGCTTTTGCTTATAAGAATTTGAAAGGCAGACCAAATTCCCATGAGCCTAGAGCTCACGGAGCAAAGGTATCAAAAAGCCAAATTATTAGTGTGTAATAGCTATTATTTGCCATTTTAAGAAAGACATTAAATGAAAAGGATTAGTTTTGTCTATAGTTGGCTGCTTTAAGCGCTTAAATAGAAGGAATTTAGAAAGAGTTTGGAAAATTGGGGGCTTTGCATAGTTGGAAAATTATTTCATTGTTTTTGTATTGAAAATGTTTTGAGGACTAGAGATGTAGTAACAATTATTAATTGAACAACAGGCTTAAGTTATTTGCAAAATCCAGATTAAGAATGAAGGAGAAAGGACATGGAATTAAAACAGCAAAGAAATATACAGATTTGATATCTGCATTTAAGGGAGAATTCTGTTCCTATTGATGGATTACATGTTAACATGATGCCAATGAAAGCAAATGGATTAAGTGCCTCAGAAGATTTTTAGGGAATTTGCATTGCCCAAAAAACCCAAGAGTAGAAAACAGTCCTCAGATCTCCAAAAATTCACTGATAAGCCGCAGCTTGTGAATGCTTTTTCCAAAAGTCAATTCAGGTCTCCATGGAGGATAAACAGTAAAGAACAACTTTCCAGAATTTAGAACCAGAGACCACCTAGAATAATGACAAGATAATGATTTCAGAGAGAAGATTCAGTTTCTATTTAAAACAATTTTCAACTGTGGTTTTTCTCAATGTCCGGCAAGTTAGATTTCATCAGTAGTATAAACCAGTGATTGTGTGGTTTCCCCATTCTTCCCTTTCTTTTCCTGTTTAATTTTTTTTTTTTTTTTTGAGACAGGGTCTCACCATATTGCCCAGCCTGGAGTGCAGTGCTGTGATCTCAGCTCACTCCAACCTCCCCACTTGTCCTGCATGTACCATTGTATATTATGAGTGGAGTGTGTGTACATGTGTGTATTCACAGCTTTCTAGGTGGCTGGAGATCTTACCTGAACCTAAATAATAAATTTGCTCACTATCAAGAGCTCCTTGTCTTTGAGATAAAAATCTTAACCTCACGGGAAAGATGGCTAAGATAGCACCAGTAAGATTCTGTTTAACACAGATGGAAATGGCAAAGTTATTGTTTCTCAGAAACCAATGAGCAGAGATGTGACTGCCAGGAAAGGCCCTGATATAATTTATATCAATTCCCTCATTTATATTTAAATACTTTTAATGATAGTGACTATGTCTGTTTTGTGCATTTATTTAATAGAGATTACTGAATTCCTACTATGTTTAAATTCCCAGGAAAGGGAGAACTACTAATGTATGGCCACCTACATGTAAGAAACTATAATGGATATAAAACCATTCTCGAAACAATTGCCCGGTGTATCTTTCTTTCAAGTTATGCCTCCTTCCATTTCTTTTTGTGAAGTCAGTCCCTCTTATATATTTTGAAAAAACCTAAAATCTACTTCTCTCCTGTTTTCTAAATACAAAACTCTTTTCTGGGATCCAAAACTCATTTGTGCTTTGATAAATATCTAATTTTTTAAAGATTTAGTTAGCAAGTCAGTATTGCAGTTAAATTACATTCAGTTGTTTTGTAATACTCAGTGGAAAAGACACACTGCAACTTTAATTTGACTCGAATTTCATTATACTTTCAAAATTGAATGGACTGATGGGTACCAGTAATAAAGCCAAAGTAGAAAAGCAGGGCATGATGGCATGCACCTGCAGTCCCAGCTACTCAGGAAGCTGAGGTGGGAGGATCACTTGAGTCCAGGAGTTCGAGACTGCAACATACTATGATTATGCCTACACTCCAGCCTGGTCAACATAGCGAGAATCCATCTCTAAAAAAGTTAAATAAAAAATAAATTAAATTATTGCTTAAAAAAGTTAAGCCTCTGTAGAATCGTTTGTTATTTTGTAGTGTGAAAATTTAAAATACTGTAATAAGGATTATTTTAAAATTGATTGCAGGAAATTATTCAAAGCCGTTAAGTGCCATGTTGTTAAACAGTGTTCAGAAGTGCTTCTACATGCATATGATTGATTAATTACCTTGCAAACAATCCTTGAGATCTCTTATAAGTCTTTTGTATTAAGGCTACTTATCCCTCCTACACACTGCTCTTAACTAGAGTATTAGTTTTATCATTTGAAAGCTTTGAATTGAGTGGCACAATTTTTTGGACTTCAAAAGCTACCTCAATTCAGGAATAGAGATTGTCGATATCTAAGATATCTAATATTGTATATAGAGACATTGGCAGACATTAAACATAGATATATTATAGAGTTTGATTCTAATAAGTCACTAAAGGAAACTTCCAGAGCTAATACTCTTACTAGTAAATAGTGTTGCTATTCTTCAACCTCACAACCTTTTTTTTTCCCTGTCAGTATCATTTATTTAGCATTCTTCACATAAATTAGTGACTCCAGTCAGTACAATGAGTAATGCTGTTATAGTTAACACATATTATATATCAGGTAAATTATTCCATGCTTTTAACACCCATAGACCTAAATTTCACCAAAAGTAAATATAAATGCTCACAGGAGACATTTGCAAAACTCAGATAGGTAGTGTTAGGAATAGATGATTATTATATTTATTTTAATAATTCATTAAAATTATAAATCAAGAAGCTAATAGTATTCAGCTAAATTTTGAATTTAACTGAATCAAATTTCTTTATACTTTAGGTATGGAATCATTTGCTCTTTTTGGACAAGTAGATTGGTTTCTTTCATATTAATGTAGTTTGAGATCTCTTTGAATTTGTGACCTTGGTGAATTAATTTCACATCACATATCAGTTTCCTCATCTATAAAAATAAATAATTTAAATTATAAACTTTAAAATGAACCTTTTAGCTCAATGCTAATATATGGTAATATAGCGTTTGAGTACTTAACAACTGTAGATAATAAACAGTTATTCACCACCATTTAATGAGCACCTTTGGAATTATATAGACTATCCTAGGGAAAAATGGTAGATTATATATTATCTGAACTAAATAGTCTTAGTCATGGACTTTTTATTAAAAGGGAATGGGAGCCATTTGTTTGTGATCAAATATATTAGGTGAATCCAGTCCCCTAAAGCCATCATGATAAAAGTCATCAAAGAGCCACTTCATGCTCTATATTTCTATAGCACATTAAATATTACTTTACTATCAAAATTATGTCATCAGAGTAACATTTAAAATATTTATTTTGGCTTCAGGGGTACATAGGCAGGTTTGTTTTATTGGTAAAATAATGTCAAAGATTTCATAACGAAGATGCCAAAAGCAATTGCAACAAAAGCAAAAATTGACAAATGAGATCTAATTAAACTGAAGAGATTCTGCACAGCAAAAGAAACTATCAACAGAGTAAACAGGCAACCTACAGAATGGGAGAAAATATTTGCAAACTCTGCATCTGACAAAGGTCTAATATCCAGCATCTGTAAGGAACTTAAACAAATTTACAAGCGAAAAACCAACAACCCCATTAACAGGGGGCCAAAGGACATGAACAGACACTTTTCTAAAGAAGACATGCCTGCAGCCAACAAGCATATGAAACAAAGCTCAGTATTACTGATCATTAGAGACAGTAGCATTTTTATTGATAAGGTCATACCTTATCAGAATACATGATATATGTGATAGATAAATGACTGTTAAATTGATGTTAATCTAAATTAGATGGTTATTTCAACTTTGATTGAAAACAAAGTATGATAGATTTCATGTGGTTTTATACATACATTTACATATATCTATATAGGCATGTGACAAGAATGTCATAAGACTGTCTATTATTCTGTAAAAACCCTAATTACACACTTTACAGAGAGAAAGTTAGAGGGGGGGAGAGAGAGACACAGAGAGGGAGAGACTTACTTTATTTATTTATTTATTTTTAACTTGAGTGAAAATAGTAAGGTATGAGTGAGAGAGGCTTCATGTAGCATAAACTAAAAAGCCATAGGATTTCATTTCCACTGTACATACATGAACATATACAGACATAATCTGAGATAAGTCACTTAAAATTCCTAAGCCTCAATTTCCTTATGTATGTACCAAATTGTAATGAATATGATAATTGAAATGTAATAATTAAGAAAAATATAGTTATTAATATAAATTATGTTTGAAATTGCAAATATGCATAATAAACATACAGCTATGAAAAAAGTCTGTTAATAGAAATCTAATGCATATGCATAAGGGACTAGCAGTCAACCCATTTACATACACATAGTTACACACATATACACTTAACATGCAAATGCACTATATATACAGCCATAAACACATCAAACTATTTATGTTCATATGTATAGTTATTGCTAAGAGAATCTCCCAAATAAATATTAATAATTCTTGCAAAAAATAATTTGCTCCTCCATATAATCCTTTATTTTGCTAAATTTGAACATTATTCAGTAAAGAATTCTTCTTTGGAAAGACATGAAAACAATAAGCAAAATTCTTCTGGTTAAAGATGCAATATATATCAAATGCCAGCATATGAGTAGTGTCAGGGATCTCTTCATTAGTGATGGCTTCTGATGTTATGAGGGGTTTAACCAGTCAGGGAGGATTCAAGCTGCCTTCTAATGAGCAGGTGCCCTTACATGACCTTCTCCTCAACTCCTGCAATTCTCTGGGTTTGACTTGATCCCTCATCCCCATTCAAGACGCAATAAGATTTCTGCTCTGATTAGATAGCTTATGGTTTAACACAACTGACTCTAATATTTTCAGGCCTAGCATACTGTTACCAGACATCATTTACTCAATTTTTGTGGGCTAATAGCCTCTGCTTAGTTACATCAAAGTTGCGTGGCCTAAGACAGGTCACATTTCACATTAAGCAATCATAAGTAACATTTGTTCTTTGTGCATAGTGCTTTCTCTTTAATATGTTACTCAATATTATAACAACTCTCCCAATGAGGCAAACACTATTATTTCCATTTAATAGATGAAGGTGTTGAGGATTCGAGTGGGTCAAATTACCCAGAGTAATTTTTAGGTAATTTAGTGGAGCCCAAACTCAATTCTCAGAGAGCCTAAAAGATGAACAATTCTACTAGAAGACTCTTCTAACAATCTAAGCTTCAATGTCTTTACCTCTAGGGCTCTTACAAGTGCTAATGAGACAACTCACCTAAGTAAAGTACCCAGCAAAAGTCAGCATGTAGTATTAATTTAATAATGTGGAGAGTTAGGAGCGGTAGCAGCGGCAGCAGCAGCAGTGGTTGAGTGGAAGCCCACGAATGCTTTATTAGAATGTCATAGAGTATATTCTGTCTTAAACATGCCTCATTTATAAGTTATCAAATGAAGAACAAAGATGTAACTAACTCTGACTTAAGATATGTAATTACCCATTTAAAACAAAACACTGGAATTGTCTACATAAAAGGAAAGGAAATTTAAACAATTTCTCACATCTCTTCCTGCCCTAGGCATTTAATATGATTCTATTAATGGGAGACCCAAAAAAAAGTCTCTTTCTAGGGATTATATATATCCCTGTCTGAAAGCTCTATTACCAATTTCAGTACTTTATATAATCTTTTGATTTAATAATATCCTGAATATCTATGTGATATACATTCAGAGCAAAGCTTTGGTCCATATGGAAAATGGGAAGGTCCAAATGTTTTGTTAAATAAAGCTGTCAGCTACAAATGTACCTGTGAGATCTTTGTTGTATTGTCTAATTCATTTTTACACCTTTATATTCCCTGGGGCTAGAAAGGAAGCAACCATGGCTTAATGGGGCCATTTTTAATTCCCCCCACCCCCACTCCTGCCATCATTTTTTGTACAGGAGTTTCAACCAGCCAGTTTCTTTAGAACCAGCACCAGGGAATGCCATAACAATGAAAGATGGAATAAATGTGTGTCTGAGACTAGTTTCCTCACAAAAGACCACCATCTGCTTTTTGAGGTCCATACAAAGTTAAAATGCCTACTTTCTGGGAATTTTTCCAGCTGTATTAAATAAAACAGACGCTTTCATATATGACAGAGTAGTATTTAAATTCTTACCCCATCACTTTCTAGCTATGGAACCTTCATCTAGTTACCTCTCCTTTCTAAACTTCAGTTTTCTTATCTGTCAAATGGGGATGATAGTGTCAGTGGTGTTTGAACCAGAGCAACTCCACCTTGAATAGGTGCTAGGTAAAATAAGGCTGAGACTTACTAGGCTAGGTTCGCAGATTGTTAAGGCATTCTAAGTCACAGGATGAAATAGGAGATCAGCACAAGATAAAGGTCATAAAGACCTTGCTTATAAAACAGGTTGCACTAAAGAAGTCAGCCCAAACCCACCAAAACCAAGATGGCCACAAGAGTGGCCTCCGGTCGTCCTCACTGCTACACTCACACCAGCAACATGACAGTTTACAAATGCCATGGCAACATCAGGAAGTTACGCTATGCCTTACCCTAAAAGGGGAGGCATGAGTAATCTACACTTTGTTTAGCATATCATCAAGAAATAACCATAAAAATGGGCAACAAGCAGCCCTCTGGGCTTCTCTGTCTATAGAGTGGCCTTTCTTTCATTCCTTTACTTTCCTAATAAACTTGCTCTCACTATACTGTACGGACTTGCCCTGAATACTTTCTTGTGCAAAATCCAAGAACCCTCTCTAGGGGTCTGAATTGAGACCCATTTCCAGTAACAATACTACCTACCTTTCTTGATGGTTATAAACACTAAAGATGTTGGATGTAAAGCTCTTAACTGCTTCACACATATTGGCCACTTGAGAAGAATGAGTTCCCTTTGGCTTGTTTTATATTCCCACTGCACAGGGACACATCGTAAGAGGCTCCTACTGACTAAATAACAAATATAATAATAATAATATTAGCAACTAATACTTAGTTCTTATGTGCCAGATACTTTTCTATGTAATCCATTCAGCCCTCTCATGAACCAGATGAAGCATCGTAGAAAGAGGAATACATTTCTTAAGACCACACAGACAGTAAATTACAAAACTGGATTTAGACCTATGCAATCTGGCTTTAGAATCTATACTTTAAATATATTTTACTAGCTAAATGTTTCTCCAGACAGATCCCTACGTCCAGGGCCTGGAACGGATGAGAAACATTGCAATGGAAAAGTAATGAATATAAGCTTTGTATATCGACCTCTAAATGGACCTTCTCTTTCCGTACACAAACCCTGTTACCAGCATGTGAATGCCCTGCTGAGGTCTTTTGCCCACTGAAGTATGAAATGATCTAAACCCTTTGCAGGTCTTGCTTTCAATGTCTCTGTTTCTCTTTTCCAAATTTGAACCTGTACTTCTGCAAGCTTTTCTTGCCTAAACATTTTTCCTTTGAAGAACTGTTTGGGGTCACATTTGCAGTCTGAACTCTGGTCCTGTCTTTGATGTGGGAAGCTGCCTTCTCCCCTTGACTGCAAGTTTTATGACAGCAGTGGTAAGAAGTTTGTTGGCTTTCTTCCCTAATCTCAAAGTACTCAGGCTGGTTTTTTTGGTTTCAGCATAATCAAAGTTTGACCTTTGATTGGGAAAGTGTCTAGAATTACTAACTAAAAAAATACAAACTCTATACTTTTACTTTGACTGCCTCCTGGTCCACCCCATTGTAACTCGTACAGACATCTCTTTGGCTTTTTTCTTTTTTCCTTCTTTTTTTGATGTCATAGAAGTGGACGTAGACAGAGCTGAGAAAGGTTGGAGGAAGAACAAGACTGCTGAGACCAGGTTATCCCTGCTGACTAAGGTGGATCTTTCTAAACTTTCTAAAATTTCCTTCTAAGCTGGAAGAAAACCAAACCAAAGAGGAGTTTAGATAGATCATTCTAAGTTCAAGAGAACAAGTGATCGGATCGTGCAATAAAGTCAGGCATAGTGCCACCTAGTGGACAGTACTCGGTAATTTAAAAAATTGAATAGGGAAGGACTTTACTGAGTCAAGAATTTTGTTGTAGTTCTGCATGACATTTCCTGTCCACTATATTCTCCAGTGAGTGATTGTGGACACAGGAGGATTCAGTTCTTGTCAAAAGGAATTAAAAATAACTGGAATTCAGAGACCAACACAAGTTAGTATAGGATCCAGAGGAAGTAATACTGTGTTTCAAAGGATCGAATAATTGGACAAATACTTGAAAAACGATTAATCCAAGTATTAAAGACAGTATAACACTAGAAGGTAGTACACTATGCAACTTGAAGAAAAACCTACTGTAAATGTATATCACATTGTCTCAGGATGCTGGTCTGTTTGGGTTGCCAGATTAAGCAAATAAAAATACAGAATGTCCAGTTAAATTTGATTTTCATATAAATATCATTTTTTAAATATAACTTGTAACAGACTAGGTAGCTAGTCAGACATGAGCAGAACAGGAGAGGACTCCCCTCACCCTACCGGAAATGTCAGGTGACCATCAGGTGATGATCTGGCAGTCGTTTCAGTGTCTCTCTAAAATAATAATTGGTTGCAGCCTGAGCCAGGGAAAGGCAGTCCCCCCATAGACAGAAATACTTGATGCTGGTGATCAGCAGCTTCCCGATAAGAAGTCAGGAGTTGGGTGAGTGAGCTCAAGTATGCACATTAAAAGGCAAAATGGTAGAGTTTTACTGGCATATGACCCCCCAGGGACATTTGACTCGTAAGGGAAGAAGGTCTCAAGTGAGCAGGTGTACAACTCCAGTAAACACACTACACATGCTCACCCTCCCAAGTGCCAGAAGGCCACTGCACATGCGGACAGCTCACCACAAAGAAAGAATCAGGGGAGATGGGATACTCTGCAAGTATGCGTGTTATAATAGGTAGTTAGTAAGAAATAAGCCTTGCAGGAGAGGGCCTCCCCGCACCCACCAGGAATGTCAGGCAACCATCAGGTGATGATTTGGCAGTTGTCACACTGCCTTTCTAAAAATGATAATTGGTCACAGGTCCCAGGAAGAGGCAGTTTCCCAAAAGGTAAAAACACTTGAAATTGGCCATCAGCAGCTTCCAATAAAATCTCAGGAATTGGGAGAGTGAACTCAGCATGGACATTAAGAGAAAAAGTAGCAGAGTATGACCTTCAGGGTGCATTCCACTGGAAAAGGGAAGAAAGTCTTAGGTAGGCATGCACACAACTTCTTAAACGTACTGTGCATGCCCTCCTCTCAAGTGTGAATAGGCCACGGCATGTGCAGGCGGCCCACCCTAAGGGAAGAATCATGGGAAAAGGGACACAAGTATGCCAACATATAAAACTCCAAGTCAAAATGTCAAAAGCCACACCTGACCTTCACATGCCCAGTTGGCCCTTTTCCAAGTATACTTTCCTTCTTTTTGTTTCTGCTCTAAAACTTTTTAGTAAACTTTCATTCCTACTCTAAAACTTGCCTCAGTCTCTCCTGCCTTATGCCTCCTTAGTCGAATTCTTTCTTCTGAGGGGGCAAGAATTGAGGTTGCTGCAGACCCATGTGGATTCGTGATTGGTAACATAAGTATGTCTCAAATATTGCATGGTATGTACTTATACTTAAAATATATATATATATTTAACTCTGAAATTCAAATTTAACTGAGTATTCTCTATATTTTCTGAAAAACTTGTGTTTGGGCTTGAAAAATAAAAATAAAATTTTAAGCCACTCCATGACCAAGGAAACTGCAGAGAAACTCTGGACGCTGAGTTCAGGGCTGCGGCAGGATGGGAGATTGGATGACCCTCATTATACTTCCTCCATTGCTAAAAACTATTAGGCTTTTCTTCCTTAAGGGCTAAGTAGAAATCAGCACATTCAAAAGGATAGTGGCTTATCTTCCTATGTACAGAACAAAGAGGAGATGAGATTAATCACTCCTTCACCCTTCCCTCAGAAATCTGCTTTCTGCATTCCCTTTTTCTTCAAATGTTCACCTTATCTTATGTAACATGTAAATTTCCTAGGCACTAGCTATAGACTCACAAGTATGTAATCACTCATCTCGCTGCCACTCCCACCACTCCCCTTTTTAAATAAAATGTACAAATACTAAACCTCCTGAGAACCACTTTGGACAAAACAAACACAAATGCCGCTGTGACTCCTGTTTTTCCCATGCATGGTGACAAGCTGGCTCAATAAACCTCGACAATGTGAGATTGATGCCTCAGTTTGAATAACTCAAACTGAGTCTGTCAGGCTTAACCTAATAACTAACTGAGCAGTAATGTTTCTATACAAGAATTCCTTCCCAGTATTTCTCAGGAAATGTGTACATTTTTTCTGAATGCCTAGGAGGATTAAGTGAAGAAATTGAAAAAAAAAAAAAAAAGGCAAAAACCATTATAATTCTTTTGTGAGTATTAAAGAATAACAAGTGACATTGAGATATTATAGGTTTGAAGAAATCCTTTAATGTCAGGTAAAAAGTAAGAGCAGGAAATATTGACATTAGGAATGTAAGGTCAAAATCAATATTTCTAGGAGCAGAATAGGAGTATGTAACTAGCTAATGTGTTATAAATGAGTATCTGGTACTGTCTGCTGTTTAATGATGAATCATTCTTATAAATAAAACAAAATTAACAAATATAAATGCTTAATCTATCTCATACAAATCCTATGAATGCTATTCCAAAGAAAAAGGGGGGTCAAGGTTTTGGAAGCCAAATATGTCAGTATGGTGGCCTCTTTACCATGTGAGTCTGCGTAGTGCCATTTATCTAGTTGGGAGAACTGTTACATTTTTCAGACACTACCTAATAATGCTTGCTGGTATTCTCCAGTGTTTGAAAATTTGGCACAGGCTATAGTTCCTTGTAAACACAACTATTTACATATCCATAATAATGACTAAAGAGTTTCCAAGATGGTTCCCAGTGATCCTTGCCTCCCAGTATACACGCCTTTGCCTTGCTTCCCAGTATACACATCTCCCAGCATACACAAGTGTAGTCCCTGCCTACCACGTACAAGAGTTGCTCTGTGAAGCCAAGATGATATGGCAGAAGTGGTGGTATGCTGCTTCTAAGATTAGTTATAAAAGTTATTGGACCTACTCTCCCGCTTTCTCTCTCTCTCTCTTTTCTTTTTTCTCTCTTTCCATACTACTACTTGTGCGGAAAAGCCATGTTGTAAACAACCCTAAGGAGATACCCATGTGGCCAGAAATTGAAGCCTCCTGTCAACAAATATGTAAATGAGCTTGGGCACAAATCTTCCGTATCCAGTTAAATTTTCAGAGGCTATAGCTTCAACAAATAGCTTGCATCAAACTTGATGAAAGACCCTGGGGAAGAACCACTTCCAGATTCCTGACTTGCAGAATCTGTGTTAGATTTAAAATATATATATATATATATATATATATATATATATATATATATATATATATATATTTTCTACTGATAAATTTGAGGGCAGTCTGTTATACAGCAGTAGACAATTAATATAAAATATGAAAGATATTTTAAGTATTTTAAGAATAATATGATTTTTAGAATTAAAAATTCCAAGGAATTCTGATTTTTCATTTGAAAATCCCAAAGATGACTCTCTTTCAGGAAGTTCACCACTGGAATGTGGAAGATGTTCATGGATAATATATCCTTTAACCTGATGAGAACTCTATTAGGAACATATGCTCTGTGAGAAGTGTGAGTTCTTAACAGTGTTAGGTGGTTAGGCCAAAAAATGTGGAAAATAGATGTAAAGTTCTCAAGCAAATAAACTCAATAGGTTATTTCTTTCCCTATATTTGGTATCTTTTCACATCTCAACAAAATTCATTTCGTCCATGTTAAAATTATTATTATTATTAATTTCTGGAGTATAGTGGTGCAATCTTGGCTCACTGCAGCCTTGACCTGCCAGGCTCAAGCAATCCTCCCACCTCAGCTTCCTGAGTAGATGGGACTACAGGTGTGCACCACCACACCCGGCTAATTTTGTTTATTTTTTGTAGAGATGAGGTCTCACTATGTTGCCCAGGCTGGTTTCGAACTCCTGGACTCAAGTGATTCTCCCACCTTGGCCTCTGAAAGAGTTGAGATTATGGCATTAGTCACTAAAATTCTCGAATAATAACTGAACTGGATTTGTTTTATGACTTGGACTTTGTGTTTTTATTGTCAAATAACACATCCAGATTCTCTAGTGCTTACTCTTAAATAGCCCCATTTTAGGCTCCTTTCCAAGAATTCTGCAGATCTAGCAGATTCTACTGGTCCAGAAATCATTGAAAGAAATTCAAGGGCTATGAAGTATGAAAGTTGGTTTAAATCAAGTCACTGATATTATCTGTGCTACTTAACACTTCTAGTTTTTAGCCCCTTTATTTGTTAAATGGGGACAATAATGCTTATCTTATGGGCTATGTGAGGATGAAAAACCAGTAAAACATCTGGCAAACAGGATATGACAATAAAGAATTCTCAACATTATATCACTTGATTATTATTCTACTCTTCTGTGAAGTCAACAGGCAGTATTTTAATGTAATATTTAAATATATAATATATAATTTTTGCAAATTCAGCAAATGTAACCCATGCCCAGGTAAAGGAACATATTAGTTTTATCATCTCAGAAACTCCATGGTCTCTTTGAATCATAAGTCACACCCTCTCCAAGAGTAACCCCACCATGATTCCTAATGCATTGGTTAATTTTGCCTGTTTTTGAAATTTATGTCAATAGAATAAAAAAATGTCCTCTTTTTGATGTAGGTTCATTTGATATACAGTATTTCATTGTGTGAATACACCAGAATTTGTTTATCTATTTTAATGTTGATGAGTATTAGTAGTTTTAGGTGAGGAATATATATTATGAACATAGATGAACACTGCTACACATTTCTGTTGGGTACTCTGGTAGCTGAATAATGGTTCTCCCAGTATATGCACTTCTTAATTCCTAAAACCTCTGAATGTGTGACCTTACATAACCAAAGAAATATAAGGACTATGAGATTGGGAAATTGTCCTAGATTGTTCGGGGGACTAATCTAATCATGTAAGTCCTTAAAAGCAGAATACCTTTCCCTTTCCCAGTACTCTCTCTCTCTCTTTCTCTCTCTCTCTGTGTGTGTTTGTGTGTGTGTGTGTGTGTGTGTGTGTGTGTGTGTGCATGCATGTACATGTATTGAGAGAGAGAGAAAGGGGAGAGAAATTACAACATTGCTGGCTTAAAGATGGAGTTAGGAAGCCATTTTCTAGGGACCTTCTAGAAGCTAGAAAGGTCATAAAACCAGCTTCTAACCCAAAGCCTCCAAAAGAAACACAAAATACTTTGATTTTAGCCCAGTGAGACCTCTTCAGACATTTGATCCAAAACATTGCAAGACAATAAATTTGTGTTGCTTTAAACTACTAAGTTTGCAGTAGTTTGTTATAGCAGTAATGGAAAACTAATGCAGGTATATCTCTAGTGATGGAATTTCTGGGTCATAGGGAAAGCTTATGCTTGCTTTTATTAAGAACTGACAAATAGTTTTCCCATAGTGGTTTTTACCAGATTATACTTAACACTATCTGGCTTTGTAATTTTAGTTCCTCCTCATGCTTCTCAGCATTTGGAATTTTCTGTATTCATTTAAGTTCTTCTGGTGAATTCATATTATGCTTTATTTTTCATTTCTCTGATAATTATTAAAGTTGAACACCTTTCAGGCATATGGCATGCTATCTTGCAATGTTCACTATTAAGACATCACCATTTTTGATGTCTTTTTATTACTCAACTATAAGAGTTTTTTTTATCCTCTGGACATAGTCTATTTTTCCAGATTATTACAAATATCTTCAGGTATTTTTCTAGTTTGTCAGGTTTTTCTTTTACTCTCTTACTGGTGTCTTTTGATGAAGCCAAAAAAAAAAAAAAAAAAGATTAAGAGCTTCTTAATCCCTTTGTAGTCTATTTAAGAAATCCTTATTCTAAAGTCATAACATTTTTTCCTATGATTTCTTAAATCATTTTTCTTATATATTTAGATCTACAATTCACCTGTAAGACAAAAGTTATAAATCTCCTATTACAAATGGAAAAATCAAGTGATATATGGAGATGTCAATATCAGACAGGAGATGAGAGAACAGCATATGGAGATGTCAATATCAGACAGGAGATGAGAGAACAGCTTGAATTCTGGTCATCTGCCTCGCTTTTCCATAAACAGTGCTGTATCCACTGACCTCGTAAAGCCTTCCTTGATGTTCCAGAATCACATTGATCTCTTCTTCCCATCCTCTGCATTTCTCAACCCCATTTGAGAAATGTATCTTATAGTAATTGTGGATATTGTATGCATTTGCACACATCACCTTCCCTGCTGGATGATTTGGCCACTTGTGATCAATGGCTGCCTCCTTATTCATCTTTATCGGGATCAGAGCATTAGTCCAGCACAAAAATAGTGATGCTCACTACATGGTCTACTAGAATTTCTAGTTGTTAAAAGAAGGAATGAGTTACCATTAATTTCTCTGTTTGACATCAATATTTTAAATTACAACAATGACTTGCTATATAACTGAAGAAAGTCATTAGAAAAAAAGAAAAACCTTATTGTAAGTAACAGTTCTCTGGCATAAAAACTGAGAAAATAAAAATTATTAAATTACAAATAGGTCTTTTAAGTGATAGATAGCAATGAGAATATGTGTTACCAATTTCTAGTTTTCTCTTCTCAGAAGGCTTATTCTTAGTTACTTATCCTTAAATTAAAAGGCATATCAGGTTAATGTAGCCTGCTATCCTGAGATGGATTTTATGTCATCAGCATCTTTAGTCTTCAATCCTTTTGTGTACTCAGACGGCCTTCAGAGGGCCATTTCTGTTTTCTGAAAATCCCTTCCTATCAATCCTTTCTCAGTGATTCTTCTTTAATTTAATTTTAAGATGTGTTTCCCTGGTTTTCTAGTACCTTTTGTTTTTTCTTCTCCCTATATTACTGCTTTTGTAGCTACATAGTCTAATATTTCTAAAGTACGTTTATAACAGTATCTTTCTCATGTGTTATTCATGTCCATTGTCTTACATCATTAAATTGTTAAAGTCAACATGATAGCTATGGAACATGGTTAATTCAATTTAGCACTTAGAGTCATTAAATTCTCCTTGCACTCATGCATGCTTGGTGCTTTGAGGACTCCTATCCCCATCACTCTTCCACTAGGATACTATAAAGAGAAAAAGATTTGAAGTGAGGTAGGCATGTGTTTAAGTTTCAGCTTTGCCACATTCCAACTTATGTCCTTGGACAAAGTGACTTAACCGGTGTCTTTATTTCTTAAATGAGTGTGTGTGCATGTATGTGTATACAAATATGTATATATAAAACAAAATACAGGATTGTTATGAGGACCAAAAAAGTTTGTAATGCGAAGTGTTTAACACAACGTCTGTATAATCACAGTAGGTCATTGATGTTAGTTCCCTTTCTTTCCCTGAGGAAACAAAGTTTAAAGGCAGACTAAATATTCTTATTGACATGTAAGCATATACAGGAAACTAGGAGTTAGTGAGCATTCTTGAGAAACAAATTAGACTGATCAAATTTGAAAACAGCAAGATGACTCTGGTGAGACTGTGGGATAAAGACAGCAAAATGAAATCTTTATGGACCAAAGAGATACCATTAACTGGGTAAAGAAATGGGATTCTTGGGGCCATTGTGATGTGGAGAATGCATGCCCTGTTTGTGTGTGTTACAGTTCCAATGGTCACTATTAAAACTCCTTCCTGCAAAAAAATAAAAAAAAAATTGGAGACTAGATATGGGCTGGTGGTGGGGACAGTTTCTTATCCCGAGGACAGGATCTATTAGAGACCAGATAAGTTGAAGGCGGGAAATGTAGTTAAGTTCTTATCATACTACTGTAAGTAAGAAATTACAGTCCTCAAATAGAACAGCTACTGTGTAGAGAAAAAGACAAATCCCCACAGGAACAAAGGGATTTACACCTGAAGAAATTAGCTGTTTCGAAATGGAAATATCATACAAAATTTTCATTTCAAACGTTCACAGAGATGTAGCTCTCAAAGATATGTCTTTATAAAATAATTAATTCAAATTGCATCTTCTGTTTCAATCATGATTCCCAAGTAATAGAGGTACTGAGGTAACCATAACTGTGCATACATAGCTTCAAATATGTATTTAAGTATATGTACATATTTATGGGTACATAAATTAAATGTCATACATTATAAAAATTCTATTACTTTTACTTTCATCATGTGATTTTTGAATTGTGAAGATTGTTTTCAGATTTTCCAAGGAGCACGGACAGTATTGCCCTACTAACCCCTCAAAAGAAGAAGGCAAATGCATTAATAGATTTTCATGGAGGGTTGGATAATGAGAAAATTATTTTAAAAATTGCTGTTAACTCATAAAAGCATGTGTAAAATTGGCCAAAGGGATGAAGTTCAGTTACTGGTCACGTAAGATCATTTAAGAGCTGGTTTCACCTGTTGAGGAGCTGCATTTATTTGGCTGAAATCCGATTCAGTTCAGGGTAGTATTTATTAAATATATTATTGGACTTTATAAACAATTACCATATACCTAGAACCAACTTTGTTTAAATCACTTTACATACATTATTTATAATCTTTATAACATTGCTCAAGATAATTATCACAACTCATCTCTTTCAGATGGGAAAATAAACACAGTAGATATTTAAAAACTTGACCACATTCATAGTATGTGTTAAATACATTGTTTGAAGTCTACCCCTTTCCCCTCCTATGCCGTGATCTTTTGATATATCACATGAAAAGTTTTGCTTTCTTAATCATAATTATGCCAGTAATACCAAACTAATAGTTTTCCCGTGCAGATATGGGTGTGAGGAACCATGGGCAGTAAACACTGACATCAGCCATTTTCACTGGATGTATGAAAAAAAAAATTTAAATAAATTTTCACAATATAATCAAGGGAATTTTAGAATACTCATACTTTATGGCCCAGAGAGTCCACATATTGCAATCAGTCTAAGATGACAATCAAAGATGTATCTAGACATTAGCATACAAGATTTCTAAAACCATAGTGTTATCCATAACTCCAAATATTGGAAAACAACATATGCAACCAAAAATTAAGTGAATTACTCTATAACACATATGTACAATGTAATATTCCAAGAATCAAAAAGAATATTTATAGCTAACATACAAAATGTAGTTATGAAATATTAAGCAAAAAGATATAAGATGATAAAAATGTTATACAGCATTCTAAGCGTATCTTTGTATACATGTCTATCTATAATATCTATCTGTTCATCCATCTACCTATTGCAAATATTAATAGTGGTTGTCAAGAATAATGAGATACTTTTTTCTTTTAAATTCTTGTTTATTGTTTTAATTTTCTGCCTTAAACGTAAATAATTTTTAGCTTTAAAAATTCTATGTAGCTTTTAAAAATAATGATATTTCCTGTAGTATACCAAATAACCTTTCTTTTCATAGTTTTAGGTTTTTAGAGCCAGAACCCAGCTCAGACTTAATGAAAGTGGAAACTTCTTTTCCTGACTAAGGCAAATGATTAACAAGAATGCAGGAGTAGTTATGAAGCTGAAAGAAATTGGTAGGGCGAAAATGACAGGAGGTGGTAGGAATATTCTTGGCATTGAACAGATAGTTCTTTGTAGAGAAACAGGAAGTGGAGAATTGTTATTTTTAGATATTTAACTATGACAGAGTTAGCATTACGTGTATTGTTAGCCCTATAAAAACAATAAGTGAATCCTCTGTATCTTATCTTAATTGTGTTGACAATGGTTGCTATCAAGTAAATGGTAGTTCTTATTTCAAAAATTTTATGAATCTTATTTTCCACTTTTTTATTGGCACTATTCATTGTAACAGTGATCTAAAATATGCTCTGCTTACTTTATATGCATATATAACATGTTGAACATGTTGATTAGTCCATAATGTATAAACAAACATGTTGTAATTCTTGACTGGAGCAATGAAAAAAATGAGATTTAAACTTTCCTTGGTAAAAAAATTTTTAATACTTTAGTAAATATACTTAGTGCAGGAGGTACAAAAATTATTACTTTATGTTTAATTCCATACTGTAATAAACTGCGGATCATGTTTCAGTGAGGTGTCAGAGCAGTCTCAAAGAAAAAAGTATCTAGAGCCACCTCATACTTCCAAAGAGCCAATTGTTATATTTTCAGGAATACCATCATCTGATTGCTAAACAGCAATTATTAGAAACTTAATTTTACTACAAGCCTACAGTAACCAAAACAGCATGGTACTGGTACCAAAACAGAGATATAGACCAATGGAACAGAACAGAGCCCTCAGAAATAATACCACACATCTACAGCCATCTGATCTTTGACAAACCTGAGAAAAACAAGAAATGTGGAAAGGATTCCCTATTTAATAAATGGTGCTGGGAAAACTGGCTAGCCATAAGTAGAAAGCTGAAACTGGATCCCTTCCTTATACCTTTTAAAAAAGTTAATTCAAGACGGATTAAAGACTTAAATGTAAGACTTAAAACCATAAAAATCCTAGAAGAAAACAGGCAATACCATTCAGGACATAGGCATGGGCAAGGACTTCATGACTAAAATACCAAAAGCAATGGCAACGAAAGCCAAAATTGACAAATGAGATCAAATTAAACTAAAGAGCTTCTGCACAGCAAAAGAAACTATCATCAGAGTGAACAGGCAGCCTACAGAATGGGAGAACATTTTTGCAATCCACCCATCTGACAAAGGGCTAATATCCAGAACCTACAAAGAACTCAAACAAATTTACAAGAAAAAAACAAACAACCCCATCAAAAAGTGGGCAAAGGATATGAACACACACTTCTCAAAAGAAGATATTTATGCAGCCAACAAACGTATGAAAAAAAGCTCATCACTAGTCATTAGAGAAATGCAAATCAAAACCACAATGAGATACCATCACACAACAGTTAGAATGGTGATCATTAAAAGTCAGGAAACAACAAATGCTGGAGAGGATGTGGAAAAACAGGAACACTTTTACACTGTTGGTGGGAGTGTGAATTAGTTCAACCATTGTAGAAGACAGTGTGGCGATTCCTCAAGAATCTAGAACTAGAAATACCGTTTGACTCAGCAATCCCATTACTGGATATATATGGCCAAAGGATTTATAAACCATGATACTATAAAGACACATGCACATGTATGTTTATTGTGGCACTATTCACAACAGCAAAGACTTGGAACTAACCCAAATGTCCATCAGTGATAGACTGGATTAAGAAAATGTGGCACATATACACCATGGAATACTATGCAGCCATAAAAAAGGATGAGTTCATGGTCCTTTGCAGGGACGTGGATGAAGCTGGAAACCATCATTCTAAGCAAACTATCACAAGAACAGAAAACCAAACACTGCATGTTCTCACTCATAGGTGGGAGATGAACAATGGAACACTTGTACACAGGGCAGGGAACATCACACACTGGGGCCTGTTGAGGGGTGGGGGTCTGGGGAAAGGATAGCATTAGGAGAAATACCTAATGTAAATGATGAGTTAATGGGTGCAGCACTCCAACATGGCACATATATACATATGTAACAAACCTGCACGTTGTGCACATGTACCCTAAAACTTAAAGTAAATTTAAAAAATTAAAATAAAAAAGTTAATTTTAAAACATTATAATTAAATTGCTTATGTTAAGAACAAGAAGTACTCAAAATTCATACTACTTAGTTATTTAACTCCATTTATTCTTTTCTAGGCTTTTTAAATTATTTACATCTCTTGTATCTGTATTGTGGAAATAGTGTCTATTGATGTGCTAACTGCAAATCTCTTTCCATCTCCACTTGCAGAATGTCACATTGGTAGCTTGAAATCAGTAATGGTGGGAGTATTTACATTACAGAAATAAACTTGCAAATGCTAAAACAGGACTTCCATTTTTACCACCTTCCCTGGAAATCTGATTGTGAATATTTACTAGCAGACCATTTAACATATTATTTTTTCATTACTTCCTCTTTTTGCCAGATAATCCTAAATATCATATGCTGTATTTATCTGTTACCCATTGTTTTCACCATGCATCATGAAAATATAAAATAAAATAAATTGCAATTTATTCTATGTAGAATTGATTGATTGTCTGATAATACACTTAGTGCCATTTGGTAACAATGATGCTGTGGAGGATATAAGGACAAAATATAGCTCTTGCCTTTACAGTGAGTTGGAGGGAGAATGGATAATTATATATTCAAGTATGCTTTGCTTTGTTATGAAAGATAACGTATATCTATATAATATTGTTTAATTTTCAAAGTGCTTTATAAACAGTCTCCTTCATTTAATTCTCACAACAATCCTGGAAAGTAAATAAGTAAGTTATTGTGTCCACTTGGCAGGTGAGAAATCCAAGACTTGCCAAAGGTCATAGAGCTAGGACATTGAGAGATAAAGTAAAATCCAATATCCAACTCTTTTAACTCTGAGTCCTGGGTTATTTGTGCTTTCCTCCACTGTTAAAAAAGAAAAATGTTTCCAAATCCCATCTATGGGTTTCGGTGAAATTGTACTTGGAGACACTGAGCTTTTTTGGGAAAAATTCAAATGCCTATTGTGGCAACTTTAAGATTATTAGTCTATTTTATGAAGTGAAATCATACAGTGACTCTCTATCTCAGGATTTTCATCCCACACATAAAGTACTATAATATTACACTTGAAATGGCTGCCAAAACAGGTAGATTGACCAAAGGTACACACACTGCCACCCCTGAATCTGTGCTTCTAATGCCTGCAATATTGGTGGGTACAAGTAGTCTTCAGTTCAGAATGAAAGACTATAAAATGAAAAACATTCTTTCAAAAGACAAGACTAAAGACAAGAGGCATCTAATGAAAGTGGAGGATCATACGGGCTAAAAGAGAATGAAGAGAATTGTAGGAAAAAACAATGTTTGAAAAACCAAAAATTTTGTTAGATTGTTTATTTAAAATTGGATAAGGAGAAAAAGTCACCTAAAATAAATCAATTTATATTTTTATTTGTAAAAGTGTTCAGTAGATTTCTATTGGAAATAGCATTTTCAAGGTGCAAAAAGGCACAGTTACCAAGTTAGCCTCAAACCAAATCCATCCAAAGAAATCACAGAGAATGTGGTATGAATTAATAAATGCCACCATAGAATAAATGCAGCAAACAGAAAATCCATAATAAAGAAAAAACACAGTTGCTGTTGTTCTTGTTTTTATGACTTATCTTTTTATATGATCATTATTTAAAATTGTGGAAGTTTTCTTTTTCCTTCTCATTAAAATCAATAAAAGAAGTGCAATTTAAATACCTTCAGGTCAAGATTTAATTTAGATACTACCTGAGACAGAATATAACTTGTGAGAGTTAAAGAAATTAAAACGTAAGTGACCTGCGGAGACAAATGGAAATACCTGTTAATATAAACATTAATACGAGTTGATGTAAAATTTTGTCAAAAGTAAGAAGACACAATATTTCAGAAATGTAATTTGGCACAGTGGATCACGTCTTTAATCCCAGTACTTTGGGAGGCACAGGAGGGCAAATTGCTTGAGCCAAGGAGACCGAGACCAGCCCGGGCAACATAGCGAAACCTGTCTCTACAAAAAACATAAAAATGAACTGGGCTTGGTGGCGTGTGCCTGCATTCTCAGCTGTTCAGGAGGCTGAGGTGGGAAATCACCTGAACCCAGAAGATGAAGAAGGCCGCAGTGAGCTGTGATTTCACCACTGCACCCCAGCCTGGGTGATGGAGTGAGACCCTGCTTAAAAAAAAAAAAAAAAAAGGTATACCATGCAGAACCAGGTTGTGCGCTAAATACAGTATAAGTAACATTCTATTCCTCTCAAACATGTATAATGTCTGCTTCCACTGGTGCAGTCATTCTGCAAATGTAATACATTATTATCCTGAAAAGTCTTTTGCCTACAACAGATTCCACTGATCAGAGGCTATAAGTAATTTATTGAAAATACAGAAATATAATAGGGCTACTTTGTTGATGGCATGAGTGAAATTATGCATTTATATCATTATGTTATAATAAGATATTCTGTATCATTATACATATATCAATGTAAATCATATATACATGCAGTCATTTTCAATATCTACATTATATAGATATTACTTTATTTATAGTATATATTATATAAATGATATATATTATATAATTTATATTATTTTTGTAACATAAATTATATATTATATATAATGTAGATATTGAGAAATTATATTTATGTAATATAAATGTTTTATATATATATATATATAATGTGGATATTAAGAATGACTGCATGTTCCTTCTTTCAAAAACCATACTGAAAAAATGAAATACAAGCATACCTTAGGAGAACTTAGTAACTGAGCTACTTATTTTGAAAATGATGCCAATTCTCCAGTTCTCCAATGCAGCCAGTAATACACATTGTGTTAGTGAAATTTTTTAAAAAGCCTCAGAAAAGTTAGGTAGCATTAGTTTTATTTACTATAAAGCTCAGACTCTCTGCCAAATATACCTTTTAAAACGTAGTCGATGAGACAAACAATAAATTTCTTAAGTTATCTGACATCATACTTACAAGGTTCTATCAAGTCAGATAGGGGAGAGAGGGAAGAGAAAGTCATACTGCAGCTTTGCTGCTAAATAGACTCAAATTACTCTTCTCTTCTTGCAAAAAATATCATTAGCACATTTCAAATGGGAATCACTTTATAATTCTTTTTTAAATTACCTTTTTACTCCTCAAAATTCTAATAAAATAATTTGCATTTACACATCCTTAATTATATTTCAATCATCCATTATGAATATAGGCAATTTGCAACTTTTATTCAACATATTCAGATGTGCACTGTTCATGAATTCTGATGTTTATTAGATAATTGACTAATTAAATCTGTTTTAGAGCAAAATTATTTAAGCATGCCCCATAGACTCCATTCTTGTTCCACTTCAATTCTAAAAGCCCTCCATGTTTCTCCCTATAAAACTCTGAATAAAAAGGCCTTCTTCTTTAAGAGCTGAAAATTCCAACACAATTTATAAATGCATTTCCTCTATTTTGCTAAAATCCTAGATATTTACAACACTAGTAAATTGTCACATGATCTTTCACACAACCTGGCTGTTATCAAGTATTGCTTCATAGGATTACAGTGGCTTGAGAATAATTAAGTGTTGCTTTCTTTCAGGCTGTTTCTCTAGAATATTCTGGCTCATTATTTAGAAACAAGATAGCTAGATTTCTAAACACAGAAAAGATTATGACAATCACTGCAGTTACGTAAGATATATAGAAAGGCAAGAACTGAAGATTCTTTGGAGAAATAACCAACTCTGAATATATTCTGGGTTTCTTTGCTTTTGTTTCTATGGTATTATAGCATTCCATATTTCTGCAAGTGTTAATAGGAATTTGTAAGGCTTGGATAACTAATTCCGTATTTAAACAGATTTAATTACTTAATACACAGCTGACTTTCTAAACTGTCCACACTGAATTTGCTGAATAAATGTTATAAATGAGCTATATTTATGAGGGAAGATTGAAATGTTTAAAATGCAAATGCATTCCCTTTCTCATATGAGAAGGAAAAGTGAAATTGGAAACAACAATAGAATTTTTAAAGGTCTTCAGCTGGAATTTTAATGATTAGACTAATGACATCAAAGCACATCCCCAGTGCCTGTCTCTAGCTTCATACTAGTCTTTTATTGTAGACCAGTTGATAACAGCTTTTACATGGAGATGACACAGAGTGTTCTTTGATTACTGCAAGTAACTTCAATATTACATCAAAAATTCATCTGGGGCTTTGAATCCTAAGATTAGATATATTATCTACATTTTCAAATAGTATTAAGGTATAAATGTTATGACTTCTCTTCTATAATCATACTTTTTCACCAAATACATTAGACCAAAATAAATTTATTCATTCTAATCTCTTTAGACATATAAAATTATGTTATTTATAGCTGCTGGTAGATATTGGGATGAAATTATTTAAAGGACGCTGAGATTAGGTCATGGGAAAAGACAGCTTCTACCCACACTTCAAGTCATTTTATGATAAAATTTGAAAAACAAATATATTATAAACCATAGGTTTTGGATATTTATTGACAATGCAATTGGTGGCTTCAACCAGTATCTACTTTTTAGTTTTTCTTTCTTTTTGTTTTTAATTTTGTTTATAGTTAATATTATATTTTCAGTTATTAATTACTACCAGATCTGGACATTTTATAATTACTCAAATGTGTTTAACACTTTTAGAATGCTTTACACAAGATAAGGACTGATAATTTTCTTCATTATCTATAATAATGTACTAACTTAGATCGACTTTTTTTTCTAAACAAGAATTCTTGTTCTAACTCTAGGATTTTTGTAAGTGATATGTTATTAAATATTCCCTTTGTAAGTATTTTATCAAACTATGTGTTTATTTGAAAATAATCTATTTTTATCGATACTTTAACAATGTTTCTATTGAAGTTTAGTAAGTCAATACAATTAAATTCTACCTTGCTTTGAAATGCATATTTCCCTTCCTCTTTTGGGTAATTATAAAAATATATAGAGAGTAATTATTGTATATTAGTCCTTTATGAAAATAAACTGAACATTTTACCTACTCTCAGTAAGTTCATAGCCCAAAATGTAAAGGCAAGTATAATAACTTTTATATAAAATTGACATTGTTATATGTCTTAAGAGGTGAATGTACAGTCAATGAGACCATGAGTCCTAAAAATTTTCACTTGAGAAAATGAGGCAAGACTTCTGGAATAAGTAGCTTGTAAAATGGAACATCTTGAGGTATATGGTATAGACAAGCAATGTATTTAGAAGAAAGACATTTCAACCAGAATGAATATAAGTCATAAATAGGAATAAAGGCAGAAAAATCACTAAAAATATAGCATACAAAATAATGACTTCAGTCTAATCAGATATTGTTGGGTTCAAAATGATTTCTTCGAAAAAAACTTAACCAGTTTGAATCCAAACTATAATCAACCCCTCTTGACTGTGAACTACCATCTACTAAATCTGCCAAGAAATATGTCAAGATATTGAGAAATACATAAATATAATATGTAAATATATATATCCATAAATATATTAATTTATGTATATGAATATACACACCCCTATATATGATTTATAGAAAATTTTTTGTAGTTCTGAAAAAGCAACTAAATTGTGTTAACTCCTAAGTGCATACAAAGTACATCCATAATACTAAGGCATTGTAGACTTCCTTTTGAAACAGATTTAGAGGAAACATACCAGCTTGCTTTCCCTTTATAAAGATTGAATAGCTCTTTATAGTGAGTTTATTTCTACCATTTGTAAATCTTTGTGCTCATTTCTATATTTGTCCTACAAACTTTTTTTAGGTGTCTACAGTATGCATAGCACAATGGTTAACACAGTGAGATTATAAAACAAAACAAAACAAAACCCTGGATACAAAATACAACGTTTATCTTTAAAATAGTTTGCAAAAAAAGCAGTATCTAGGGGAGAGAGGGAGGAAATAAATATAGATAAAATAACTAATTTGTATGAATGCTACCTGGAGTGCATATGAGAATTCTGTATAAAAAGCCATTCATTCTACTCTGGGGAGAAGAACATGCAATCATGAGTGAGGGGCTCTATAGACACTAGTTGTTGGCAGGCTTCGAAAACACATGTACTGAAACATATTAAACATGCATATTATTATTATTATTTTTTTTTTTTTTTTTGAGACGGAGTCTCGCTCTGTCGCCCAGGCTGGAGTGCAGTGGCGCAATCAAATTTTTTCTATTTTTAGTAGAGACGGGGTTTCACCATGGTCTCGATCTCCTGACCTTGTGATCCGCCCACCTCGGCCTCCCAAAGTGCTGGGATTACAGGCGTGAGCCACCACGCCCGGCCTAAACATGCATATTATTTAAATATTTTTATTAGCTAGGTTTTTAGAAAGGTTCTCAAAGTATTTTCTCCCTTACACTTTCTTTTTCAACCCATAATTTCCATGCCACACAGCCAAAGCTTGCCGCTACAGTTAACTTTCCTAAGGGGATCAACGACTGAATTAACTTGACAGAACAGATACTTGAATTTATTGAGACGAAATGAAAACATCTCTAAATTATTTCTCTCCTTCAAGCCACCACGTACATACTAAGTTGCTGTAAGAAAATTCAATGAAACCCTATTTCGTCAGACCAAAATTCCATTTAAAATCGAATAATTCAGTTATACTTGAATCCCTATTTATAATTCAATCATCTACTCAGAAATTTCTGAATTCTAAATTCAAGTTGCCATGCCATAGATTAACAGGTTAGCACATTCCTGGTTGGATTGAGTGCAGTGGAATTCTTTTTTTTTTTTTTTTTTTTTGAGACGGAGTCTTGCTCTGTCTCCAGGCTAGAGTGTAGTGGCGCAATCGCAGCTCATTGTAACCTCCGCCTCCTAGGTTCAAGCGATTCTCCTGCCTCAGTCTCCCATGTAGCTGGGACTACAGATGCAGTTAATTTTTGTACTTTTTAGTAGAGATCGGGTTTCACCATGTTGACCAGGATGGTCTTGATTTCTTGACCTCGTGATCTGCCCACCTCGGCCTGCCAAAGTGCTGGGATTACAGGCTTGAGCAACAGCGCCCAGCTTGGAGTTCTTAATAAAGCATACAAGCCTTCTCTCTTTGAGGTGAGATATGCCATGTAGAAATAGGACTAAAGAACATCCTATAAGAAAAATCTTTCCTCGGGAAAAAGCCATCTTTTGGCTGTAATTCTTACAAAAATGGGTAACCATACCTTTGTTGACAACCAGTCAGCACTCTAGGAGTCTCTTCCTGCCGTCAATAGTATCTACATTAATAACCTACTAAGTAATGGGTACTATAGTGGAAGGCTTAAGTATCACTAATTTGTAGAAAAGAAAGCAGACTCACAGGCTTTCGAAGATTAACCCAAAATTTACTGCTGGCAGTGACCAGAGGATGGTATTCGGTACTACAGAAGATTTTCATCCTGAGATCAATCAATCAATTGCAGTCTCATGGCAACCCCCACAGCACACATCTACTTGTTTTCTTCACTCTTTTTGGGGTGGGTTGTGACTAAAAAGTTGATTTAAACAGACACTGTGTTATAAGAAAATTAAAGGGCCTTGGATTTACAATGAAAGCAAAAGGGTTTTAGCACAAACTCTGCAACTTAAACTCTTTGGGTTCAGTTTCCCCTTACTCTGAATGGAAGCAGCTCATGGGTCCTGCTTTTATTGGACACATGCTTGCTTTGTAATTGTTATGTATGCCATGTTAGGAAACAAAGTGAAAGCTGAAGGTCTTTCAGAAAAGATTTTCTTTACATACAGCTTTATTCAGATGGCCCACAATAGTGTCGGAAAGGTTCCAGTTATTCCTCTGCATATGGAATGGCATGAGAACATTCCACACAGAGAAAACCATATGTGAAAAGCCTGGAAGCATGAAAATCCTTGTTCTGTAGGTAAAGAAAGGGTGTATTTTCTGTAATGGAACTTGAGGAAGGAGTAGAAATCTGGCTGAAAACAAAAATAGTTTTCTCCCTCCTTACAGGGGCATGAGTTTAAAGCTGTGCAGTGTGTGTGTGCTTGGGACTAGGCATCACAGGTTTTTAAGACTGGCATGGTCACATTGGTTTCAGATTGATAATTCTGTGAACAGAATGGTAAATAAATTGAGAAGATGACATATTTAATGCAAGGATTACGAAGTAGGGAGTAAATATACGGGTTGAATATTTTATAGATCTGTATAACTTGTACTTCCAACAGTGAGCTTAGAGTTTGCTACTGCCAACACTTAATTAATAAGGTGTTTGCTGCCTTTCAGAAAAGCATGTTATTAGTAAAATTCGGTAGGACATTTATTTTCTTTTTAACCTCCTGGGAGTATTTTTATCCTTTCTGATTTGTATTTCTCCCTGAATGTGGCTCAACCATTAGCATTGAACTTAGGAGGTGAAACACTGCACTTATATAATGAATTCTCCCAGCATACCGGAACTGAGGCATGGAGGGTTTTCATCTCTTTGAGCTAATTATGCCTTGCTCATAATATTTAATGTGTAGAAAATCTTTAATTTATAGAAGAAAAATTCATATTATTATTATTATGAAGATTTAATCTCCTCACTTTTCTATTCCACAAAGAATTTCATTCAGTGTATAAATTCTCTTTGCCACATATCAAGCATATCCGCTTACAGAAAAAAAATTAAGATTTAACCATGAAATTGGAACGGGATTGGTAAAATCAGTTTCTTGAATAATGTCACGGGAGGCTAAAAGTCTATCAGAGAAAAAAGAAAAAAGAAAAACTTAATTTGATAGTCAAATTAGCCATTATATTTTTAAAGCAATAAAGCTTATAAATGGGCAGTTGGTATTTAATTAAAATAAATGAGTCGTCTTAGTTCTTCACACCGGTATAATACTATTCTTGTGGCAAGCATTTATTTTTCTTACAAAGAGTCAGTTTTACATCTTAGGTAAAGTATCCCTCAGAAATTAAATACTAGAATCAAACTGCCATACTACAGTTTACCATTTAATAACATTTTATCTGAGGACAATAAAATATTCTATACTTGTTCCATACCATCTCCATATGGCAAAACGATATTTTATTATATTGAAATCAAGGCATGTGGGATAAAAATGGTGAGCCTAGCACTCAAATCCTGCTTGTTGAGAATTATACTCACCAGCTTCATCTTTCACTATTATCCTCCCACCCTATGCTCCAGCCATTAAAAACTATTGACAAGTGCAAAAGCATATTCACATTTGGTTCCATATCTTTGAACAAGCTGTTCCACATTCCCAATTCTATTCTCACTTCAGTCTTTTCCCTTGCTGAGCTAATTCCCACTTGAACTTTCAAGCTTTTATCAGCTATCACCTGGGTTAGGTCCTCCATATTACACTGAAAGTGGCAATTATTGTTCAGCATTGCAATTCAGATCACTTTGTTTTTCTCCCCTATCAGATTAAAAGATTCCTGAAGGTAGAGGAAAAAAAAAACAACTCTTCATTATAACCATCTATTAATAGAATTTTACTTCACAGTAAAAGTCAATTGAATAAATAAATATATAGATAAGTAAAAGAAAGTAATGGACAAATTAATGGATGCCTAGATGGATGGGTGAATATTGACTTAGAAAGAATCATATATTTTTTTAGCAACTTCATCTCACACATAACTTATGCTAACTACTGACAAAATATCTAAATATACTTTATTACCAGTCTACCCAAGTGTGAACATTTGTACCTAGCAGAATTTAACATTTGCATTTTGTTTGTTAAATTATACCTTGTTGGAATTAACAACTTTTTTCCCCAGACTAGTGACACTAAAATTTAATATGCACAAAGATCACTTGAGAAAAATGCTAAAACTTCACATTTGTGATCCCACTATTATAGATTCTAATTCAATTGATCTAAGGCCAATAAATGTTAATGGTCTCAGTAATAAACACTTCTTAAAACTTGTTAATAAAAAATAAATTTATTTATAAACAGTTAATGAACATTTCAAAAGACTTCTTAATAAACACTTAAAGTAAATTTTGTAGAGGTGATCCACAAACCATATTTTCAAAAGGACTTTTCTGTGTATTGTGCTAATTTTCTTATGTTATACAATTATGATCTAATCTAAGTTTATTCCATCCTAAAATCTTATGATCATGTTCTCTATTTTCTAAGTTACTGATTCACTGATTCTACACAGGATAACTCAGGTTACATCCCTGAAAACAGTTACAGAATTGCTTCCACCATAAAAATAACATTAGATCATCAACATAGATCATAATCAGTTACATTCAAGAGCTTGTCTTTAAATCTATCCCTTAATTCTCCAATTCTTTACCAGTATATTTTGAGATACCATGTTAAATTACAGTAATAACTTTATAAACTCTATTTTGGTTTCTTCTGTCTAATCAAACTATAACTGCGTAGCAAAGAAAAAAATGTGTTTGGCAGACATGCTTTATTTTCCATGAAAACATATAAGTTGAACGACTCTTTATTCTTTAAGGTAAGTATAAGCAACCATTTAAAACATAGTTCTAGAATATTCCTAAAGTCAAACATGAAAGCAAATTTTCTTGCCTCTCTTAAAAATATGTGTATGTCATATAATCCTAACAAGAACACAACAAATCTTCAGTTTTAAATTCTTATCTAAACCTAAGATGAAAAGCACTAGTATTTTTATTTTTTATTATTTGTTTTATTTAATTGACAAATAGTAATTGTGTATATTTGCTACATGCAATATTATGTTGTATATTTACTACATACAGTGGGATTGTTCTGTATATATTACAAAACAATACAGTCAATCTATTTAAAACACCCTTCATCTCACCAACGTATTTTTTTGTTGGTGAGAATGTAAATTAGTGCTGCCATTTTGGAAAAGAGTATGAAAATTCCTTTAAAAAAATAAAAATAGAGCCACCATATGATGTGTTTTAGATTTGTGTTCCCACCCAAATCTCGTGTTGAATTGTAATCTCCAGTGTTGGAGAAGAGGCCTGGTGGGAGGCCATTGGATCATGGGGGTGATTTCCCCCTTCCTGTTCTCATAATAGCGAGTGAGTTTTCACAAGATCTGGTTGTTTAAAAGTGTGTAGTGCATCCTGCTTCACTCTCTTCCTCCTTTTCTGGCCACATAAGACATGCCTGCTTCCCCTTTGCCTTCTGTCATGATTGTAAGTTTCCTGAGGCCTTTGCCAGTCATTTTTCCTGTATAGCCTGCAGAACTGTGAGTCAGTTAAACTTCTTCTGTATATAAATTACCCGATATCACACAGTTCTTCAAATACAGAAAATTAGTACCAAGGAGTAGGGCATTAATACAAAGATACCTGAAAATGTGGAAGCATCTTAGGAACTCTGTAATGGGCAGAGGTTCTAAAAGTTTGGAAGGCTCAGAAGAAGACAAGAAAATTAGGAGAAGTTTGGAACTTCCTAGAGACTTGTTACACTGTTGTGAATAAAATGAGGATAGTAACATGCACAATGAAGTCCAAGCTGAGGTGGTCCCAGATGGAGATGAGGAACTTATTGGGAACCTGAGCCATTCTTGTTATGCATGAAAAAAGAGATGATCTGAAACTGGAACTTACAAATTAAATGAAAAACAGAGCATAAAAGTTTGGAAAATTTAAAGCCTGGCCATGTGGTGGAAAACAACTACAACAACAATAATTTACTGTGAAGGAATTCAAGGCAGCTGCATACATTTGAATAAGTAAAGAGGAGCCAAACATTAATACCCAAGACAATGGGGAAAATGCATCAAAAGCACTGTAGAGACTTTCATGGAAGCCCCTCCTCCCATCACAGACCCTGAGGCCTGGGAGGGAAGAATGGTTTCTTGGGCCAGGGCTAAGGTTCCACAACCCTGCACAACTCTAGACACAGGTCTTTGCATCCCAGCCACTCCTGCTCCAGCTGTGGCTAAAGGGGCCCCAGATACATTTTAGGCTACTGATCCAGAGGGTGCAAGCCATAAACCTTGACAGCTTCCACATGATGGTAAACCTGTGGTTACACAGAAGGCAAGAGCTGAAGCTTGGGAGCCTCTGCATAGATTTCAGAGGATGTATGAAGACACCTGGAGGTCCAGGCAGAAGTCTGCAGCAGGAATGGAGCCCTCATGGAGAACCTCCACTAGGACAATGCAGAGGGCAAGTGGGGGGTTGGACCTTCCACACAGGAGTCCCGAACTGGGGCACTGCCTAATGGAGTTGTCAGAAGAGAGCCACTGTTCTCTGGATCCCAGAATGGTAGATCTACCAACAGCTTGCACTGTGCATTTGGAAAAGGCACAGGCACTCAACACCAGCCCTTGTGTGTAGGCTTGGGGGCTGAGCCCCAGGAGTGGAGCTGCCTAATGCCTTAGGATCCCATCCCTTGTGTCATTGCGGCCTGGATGTGAGACATGGAGTCAAAGGAGATCATGTTGAACTTTAAGATGTAATGACTGCCTTGCTGGATTTCAGATTTGCATGGGGCCTGTAGCCTTTTAGTTTTTGTGTATTTCTCCCTTTTGAAACAGGTGTATTTACCCAATTCCTGTGTCCCCATTGTATCTTGGAAATAACGAACTTGTTTTTGGTTTTACAGGCTTATAGGCAGAAGGAACTTGCCATGTCTCAGATGAGACTTTGGACTGTGGACTTTTGAGTTAATGCTGGAATGAGTTAAGACTTGGGGGACTGTTGAGAGAAATTATTGTATTTTGCAATGTGAGAAGGACATGAGATTTGGGAGAGGCTAGGGGTGGAATAATATAGTTTGGATTTGTCTCCTCACCCAAATCTCATGTCAAATTGTAATTCCCAGTGTTACAGGAGGGGCCTGTTGGGAGGTCATTAGATCATGGGGGTAAACTTCCTTCATGCTGTTATAATGATAGTGAGTGGGTTCTCATGAGATCTGGTTGTTTAAAATTATGTAACACCTCACCCTTCCCTCTCTCCGTCCTTCTCTGGGCATGTAAGACATGCCTGCTTTCCCTGCAGCTTCCATTATGATTGTAAGTTTCCTGAGGCCTCCCCAGCCATGTTTCTTGTACAGACTGAAAAACTGTGAGTTAATTAAACCTCTTTTCTTCATAAATTACCCAGTCTCAGGTAGTTCTTAACAGCAATTTGAGAGTGAACTAATACACCATATTATCCAGCAATCCCACTTCTGGGTATGTATCCAAAGGAATTGAAATTGGTATGTCTAAGAGCTATGGGCACTCCCATGTTCATTTCAGCATTATTTGCAACAGCCATGATATGAAATCAACCTAAGTATCCATCAGTGGATAAATGGATGAAAAAAAATGTGGTTTATAGCAACACTGGAATATTATACAGCCTTACAAAAGAAGGAAATTTTCTCATTTGAAACTGCATGGATGGAACTGGAGGACATTAAGTGAAATAAGCCAGGCACAGAAAGACAAATACTGTATGATCTTACTTATAGGTGGAATCTAAAAAGGTCTATCTCATTGAAACAAGCATGGAACGTAGTAACCAGAGGCTGACGGGGTGAGGGGGAATGGAGAAAGAAAAAATGTTGATCAAAGAGTACAAAATTTTAGTTAGACTAAAACTAGGAGACTAGTAGAATAGGTTTTAGTTATCTATTGTACTAGAAGACTAGGTTTTAGTGATCTGTTGTACTAAATGGTGACCACAATTAATAATAATATATTGTATTTTTTAAAATACTAAAATAATATATATTTATGATTTAAATTTTAATAAGTGGCTCAAATAATTTAAATAACTTAATCAAATTCAAGAAATAAATTTAAAACTGTGACCTGAAGTAGTCAGGTCACAGGTCGTGAATGACTGACTGACTGTTAATTCTGCCGTTCTGCCATACTGTATATCTGAGAAATAGAATGTATTATGCATGGTGAATCTAAGTCTAATAGATCTATGTCTAATGATAGTAGCCCCTGGGAGCCCTGGAAATTATTTATATTAGTTGTATATGGATCAAAGGGAATCAAGTAATGATGAATCTGAAAAAACTAGGCACTGCATATGTGGTCTGTGACAAACCAAGGCAAAAGTATTGTGTGTGTTCAGTGAGATAACACACTAAGTAACTGTTCACCACCTACCATGCATTGGATCTGGCACCTATAAACAATGACCTAACCATTGTAGGGAGATAAACATTAATAAGTAATTGTACTTCCCTCCAAGTTTATAATCTACTAAAGAAGAGGGATAAGTAAACAAGATAGATTACCATGAGTACAAATATGGAGATAAGAAAATAACCTTTAGAAAGTCTAGTGACTAATGCCAATCAGGTAAATCAGGGCAACTTTATGAAGAAGACAGTATATAAACATATTTGGGATGGTAATACAGCCCACTTCATTCAAGTCTCTACCTTGTGAAGCTGTGGGGCTTTCTCTTTGGCATACTCTGTCATCAGAATTAAACCAAGGATTCAATTTCATTTTAATTGCTTTAAATCCCAGAAGACTAGGTAAATTGCAAATACAGTTCCCAAGGTGAGGAACGCTGTGCCAGTACTGACTTCATGCTTAACTGAAGCAGATGCAAAACTCACTAATTAGCATAGGCATAAAGAATAATTTAAGATTTCATTTAATTGCAAGTTCATAACTTAGAACACAACAATTGCTTAATTAGACTATTCTTATATTAACCTCTCTCCCAAATGCTTAAAAATTCCATCAAGTTAGTTCAGCATGCTTAGGGATTTGGTAAAGTTTTCTTCACTTGTCTTTGTGTAGATAACTGCATACTCAGTAGATAGACTCTACAGGTTCTATCTTGAGTACCCATCATAAAAATGGAGAGGGAAGAAACAGCTTAAGGAGAGTTATAAGAAAGTAAGAAGTTGATTTCAATTATTTGACCCATATTTTCTCTTCCCAAACTTTATATCCCCAGTCTGTCGACTCTAATAGTGGAGTGAAAAAGTTATCTAGACTCTAATTATTGTAAAATGTGAAGATCGTTCCTAACAGAGGGACCTACTCTTGGTCTATAAATTCTAGAAATATATATGAAGGTATCTCTAGTGACCTTTCGTGCAGTGATTGTGACTGCAGATCCTGTTCCAAAGATCAACTTCTATCTAACACATGTCACTATTTAGTCACTAGAATTCTACTGTATACTTGGTGCTGATTTTTTTATTCTTTACTATTTATTATTGTGTGTGTGTGTGTGTCTATACAGTAGACTTGCACATTTGTGGGTGTGTGTTTGTGAGTGTGCTAATATGCTAGCTCAGTTCTCACTTCCTTTTCTTATAAAGCCACTAGTTCCACTTTCATGAAGCCCATTAATTAATCTATTAACCTATTAACCCATTAATCCACTCCTGAAGGTAGAGTCTTTATGATCCAATCACCTCTTAAAGGTCCCACCTATTAATATTGCCACATCAAGATTAAATTTCAATGTAAATTTTAGAAAGGATAAATAGTCAAATTATTGTAGATTACTTTTTAATTTTAAATGTATTTTTAAATTTAAGTTATGCTATACAATTCATATTACCAAGTAATAAAACAGCATAATAAAAAACTTGAAAAGTGGAATAAAAAATACAAATACTCTTAACCACCTGAACCCAATCCTGGTTTGACTTTTATGATGTTTACTTTTACATAGGCAGAATCATATTTTATCCCTTTTTTCTTCACCATTATCTTATCACTTTGTAGCATAAACATATCTCTATTACTCCTATAGAACTTTGTGTCTTCCTTTTACTTTTGTGCTTTCTCCTGCTCTTGTTCTCACTCTTGCTCTCTTTCTTTCCTTCTTCAGACTTTTCCTTGTCAATATCCACTTTCTTTGCCCATTCATTCTTCCTTGGTCTACTGTTATTTGTTATTTGGCTTTGATCTCACTTCTCTTCTAAAATTGTTCTAAGATCAGAAATGACTTCCTACCTTCATAGCTACAGTGGATATTTTCAGTTCTTTCATTTAATTTGTTTTGGGAATGTAACAAGAGAGGGCATGAGTAAGCAAAATTTTACCAGAATTAGGGAGTGGGGGACAACAGAAGATGTTAGAGATCTGGAAATAAGATAGTTTAAATATTGCTAGGTGTGTGCATTTTCTGCATTGAAAGAGTTGGAAATACAGCAAAAGAGTAAATGACCATGTGGATATGATAGAATAAATTTGGTCCATTCTTGATTCTTTGTATTCATTTTTGTGGCTCAGATTGATGGCCTCTGCACTAACGCAGGCCCCATTAGCTTAATATTTTGACAATCATAACACCCTCTAACCAGTATCCCAGTCATCAGATAATTTCCTCACTAATCTAACCTCCACAGATATGCGATGACCTTTCACACCTGGAAAATGCTTAGTCATAAAATATAATAAATATGGTAGCTAGGTGCAGTGGATCATGCCTGTAATCCCAACGCTTTGGGAGACTGAGGTGAGAGGATCACTTGAGGTCCAGAGTTCAAGACTAACATGACCAACATGGTGAAATCCTGTCTCTACTAAAAATACAAAAATCAGCCAGCTGTGGTGGCGCATGCCTGTAATCCAAGCTACTCTGGAGGCTGAGGCAGGAGAATAGCTTGAACCTGGGAGTCAGAGGTTGCAGGTGAGCCTAGATGGCATCACTGCATTCCAACCAGCGCAACAGAGCGAGACTCCATCTCAAAAAATAAATAGATAAGTAAAGAAATAAGGCTAAAGTTTTATCACTTTAACCCAACTGTGGTTATAATTTTGTGATACTTAGTTTCATATAATTGTATTTATATTTTATACATTAGTTTTTGTCCTACTATTATCTCTTTGTGTTAATACAAACATTTCACCATGCCTCCTGGGAATACAGGAGAAAGAAGGCTTTTCCAGAGGACTTCTGCTAAATGAGTATTATTTCAATGTTGTCAGAAGTCCTTATTTTATGAACACAATAATTGTAAGCTACCAGTAACAAATAGTAGCAGCTAAGAGCACACACTATGAATGAAGCCAGACTGACAAGATTCAAATCTTTGCTTGAACTTTAACAAGTTTGGGACTTTGAACAAGTAGGTCTATGTTCCTGAGCCTCATTATCTCTAATTGGAGAAGATATAATAATACACACATCTTAGTGTTATTGTGAGAATTCAACAACATACTACATGTAAATATTTCAGTGTTTGGCACATAGCGACATAGGTAACATTATATCTACAGGTGTGTGTGTGTGCGTGTGTGTGTGGTAACATTAGTGCATCAGGAAGGCAGGAGGAGGAAAAAAAGCACACACGTTGTTTTCTGTGATTGTTTTATGGGTGGCCATTTCATGTACTGGGAAAAATAAGAACTAGATTTCCAAAAACCTCATGTCTAATCTAGCTCTAACAATAGCCAACCCTGGGCACATCTTCCAACTAACTAATTAAAATAACAGTTGTATTCCATAGATTTCATGGACAAGGACGCTGAGGTTTTAGAGAGGTTCTTGACAAATATTCTAAGAATGGGAAATAATATCAAGGACTGAAAGGTGATACCCTACAACAATGCCACCTCTGTAAAATCCACGTCCTGAATCGAGTGATTTCCAAAATTCTTTGATTAGCTTCCATTACATGAACTATAAACTGGTAACTATAAAAATAAGTAAATTAATATGTATAGTTGACCTGCTCATTTAAAATGTATTAATTAAAAATTATTTAACTCTTTTTAAGGTATACATTGCCAACAACAAAGTAAAATTGTGTGTACTGGTTACAAAAAAAATACTATCTTATTCTTTATTTTGGGATTCATTTTCACCTTCCCTTTGTTAACACACTGCCAAAAGACATTTAAGGATTGTTCAATTTTTTTTTTCTTCCTGCATGTTTGACTATGATGGAAAATATATATTGAAAACTCATTTGCTGTCAAGAACTGCACCCATGTATTTAAAAGCTCTTCTAGTAACAATAGATGTCTTCAGGTCAAAATTACCTTTATCAAAATATTTTCTCCTTCTTTTATCCAAAAGCGTGTTTTACAATAGCAGCACCACACCTATATTAAGTAAAAACTTCAGGAACTGCAATTGAATAGCAGAATATGTTCAGTGCCAAAGTTCACACTTTCCTGAACCTTAGAAATGTCATCCACTCTTGCAGGTTTCAAAAAGTGTCTCTTTACTAGGAATATAACAAAGCTTCAAAGGTTATAGAATCAGGCACCAGGCTTCTGTAATTGGAGGGTGGATGTCTTCTCACTCAAAATAGTCCCCAAAATAGAATAGAAATAAGCCAGATGGTCCTGACCAGAAGCTCAATGAGAAGGCTTATATGTAAATAAGTCCCAGTTATGAATTAGGAATAAAAATTATTTAATGTAGAAGAAGTATCTTTATTGTCCTAGGAAGACTGTGAGAACTATAAACAACTTCAGAAATAATTTAAGTTAAATGTTTCTTTTTTAACCAAGGAAACTGAAGTCCAGAGAGGTTAATCACTTGATGTCTTGCAAAGAGCTCAGGACTTTTGACTCTTACTGCAATTTAACTTAATATGTGTTTTTCATAATATGCCCCATAAAATATAAAAGGAACATCATGCTAACCTATGAGAAATTTTTATTCCATTGATATCAGGCATATCATTTTGCTTTTATTTTTGGTGGAACTAAAAGACTATTAATGAACTCCAAATGAAGTTGTTTAAAATGCATGTTCTGAAGTAAAACTGAAATGAGAGAAAGACTGCTAATAACAACACAGAAAAAGGGTCATGTTATTGTAGGAAATAATTAACTTATTTTCAAATTTAAATGTAAGCAAAGAGCGTCTTTTTCTTCGTACGGGTTTTAAAGCCCCCTTTTTGGTGCAGATAGTAAGTATGCATCCCCTAGAGAGAACTGATTTCAGATGGGGACCACAAACAGTACTTGAATCAGTGAAGAGAGCTATGGCATCCTGAGTTACAGCCAAATTTTGTAGATCATGTTACAGCAAAGCAATGCAAACCTTCCATAAAAACTATGTTACAAACAGTGTATATCAATACTGTACTTGGAAGACATATCTAGAAAAAGACAAACCGAGTAATAAAGTCTTCACAATGAGAATTTAGCAACTAACTAAAAATCGGGTCGAGTAAAATAACAACAATATAACATAAACAGGAGGAGTCATGTTGAACTAACTCAAATATTATTCCACTGGCTAAACTGGCTACAAATTATTCTCAGCTTCTTAAATATTAGAAACCAGAGAATGATATTGGAATCCCTAGAGCCATCAAATATGGTCAGCATATGTTACATAGATATGTGTAGATAAGTGTAAATTTTGTGGGAATATATTTCAAACTTCTGGTTCAGTTACTTTAAAAAAGTATTGCCTTCATTAATATCTGAAGTTACAAATAACCACTTTACTTTCTTGATGTTGTTAAAGGTATATGGATATCAAGACTGGGGAATCCCTACTTGGCTGAGAGTCTAGATTTCTATACAGAGACATAAGAAACATAGTTAAGGTGCCAGAACACCTCTAGTATACATCAGCATCTATACACACACATACAGACCGTTCCCTGACTTCCATCTGGGTGTGCTCCATATTACCATGAAATTACACAATCAAACATTAAGAGGGAACCCACTCACAATTCTAAAACCAGTGGTATGTGGCTGCTTAGCCTCTTTTTGACAATTGAAGACATCTAGCCTTGTTTTTCCCTGTCATGTAGTTAACATTGAAAACAGGGTATGTTGGGGTTTACAGCTATATTACTAATTTTGGGGTTGATGTTTTAGTTTTCTTATAAACATTATCCCAGGCCATGTGACTCATATTTTCTAAACAATTTTCTCCATTCAAATTCCTGAAGTTTTATTTGTATATCCAAATATAATATTACTTGGCACATTTATCATTTATCTAGTTTATGTAAGAAATTTAATTTTATTTATCTTTTTTATAATCAAAGTGATCATTCAAGTAATCAATAAATAATATACACTATTTTAGGTCATATAAAAATAAAAATTGTTTATATGTATGTACATATATATACATATGTAATCATAGAGAACTCTATATGTTATAGAGATCCCTAATTATCATAGAGTATGACCACTAACTCCTAGAGATGTGCCAGCTAGACAAAATAGAAAACAAAAAATCTAATTTTTTCTCATTATCTATTGAAGTTTTATGGAAAGATTAAGTGAGAAATTACATATTAGTTCCATCTTCTACACAAACTTAATTAATTTTGAGAAGAAACTTTGGCCAAGTGTCATAATTCATCCAGTCTCAGTAGGAAAAGATTCATTTGAAAAAAAATATGTATATTATGGTTGAAGAAAGACCAAGTCAGCCCATATACCTCATGTAATGGCATCTAACTTAAAGACAAATCATTATATGCTCACAATTATTTTGGGTCAGGCATGAAATTTCTTGGAAATCACAAATCATTACTCCCGTACCCACGGACCTTCTATTTTATAAATTCTTATGTGCAAGAAGCAACTTAGACATATTGAGTTTCCTGTAAGTAAAAACATTGCATTAGTTACTCTAAGTAATCTAGAGATAACTTAAAGTATACAGGAAGATGTGCATAGGTTATATAAAAATACTACGTCATTTTAAATATGGGACTTGAGTATCAGCAGATTTTGGTATCGTCGGGGGTCCTGGAACTAATCTTTCAAGGATACCAAGAAATGACTGTGTGTGTGTTTGTGTTTATGTGTGTATATGTGTATATATCACATTGTGTGTGTGTGTGTGTCTGTATATGTATATATGTATAGGTATGTTGTGTATATATGTGTGTATATGTATATGTGTATATGTGTATTGTGTGTATATGTATGTATATATATCTATATATGTATATATTTATATATACACATGATGTATATATCATGTATATATACATATATATCATGTATAGATATATATGTAGCATGTATACATATATATACGCACACATGAACCTTGTATTTTATTTTATTTTATTTTATTTTTTTATTTTTTATTTATTTATTTTTTTTTTGAGGCGGAGTCTCGCTCTGTCGCCCAGGCTGGAGTGCAGTGGCGCGATCTCGGCTCACTGCAAGCTCCGCCTCCCGGGTTCACGCCATTCTCCTGCCTCAGCCTCCCGAGTAGCTGGGACTACAGGCGCCGCCACCACGCCCGGCTAATTTTTTTGTATTTTTAGTGGAGACGGGGTTTCATTGTGTTAGCCAGGATGGTCTCGATCTCCTGACCTCGTTATCCGCCCGTCTCGGCCTCCCAAAGTGCTGGGATTACAGGCTTGAGCCACCGCGCCCGGCCGAACCTTGTATTTTATAAAGTCCTATGTGCAAGAAGCAAAAAACAAACCCTCCAGAATATAAAAATTGCCACTACAAATCAATAAAAAAAGGACAGGGAAGGTATGGACAAAAGACTAAGTAGGCACTTTAAAATAGTAACTTTTCTAGTTTATAGGACACTTTCAAATGCTGTATTAGCATGTGAAAAGGTATACAACATTAGTTATCAGAGAAATGAGAACTAAAATCACAATAAGCACTACTACACAGCCATAAGAATGACAGAAGTAAAAAGACTAAAAATACTAAGTTGGTAAGGATATACGTAAACTGAAAATCTTTTTGTTGGAGTATTATATATATTACATCTTATATATCAGTGCCTAATCTATGTCTCTCTCTCTCTTTCTTTCTCTCTCTCTCTCTCTCTCTCTTCAGTGGTTATAAGTTATTACAATCACTTTGAATAACGGTTTGACAGTACTTAGAAAAGCTAAACATAGTCTACTGTATGGGTCCAGTAACCTCACTCATAGGTATATACCAATTAGAAATGAAGACTTATAGGAATCAAAAGACATATGCAAGAATGTTCATAGCAGCTTTATTCATAATAGCTAACTAAAATCTTGGAGAAAAATAAAATATCTATCAACAGTTGAATATATTCATAAAATAAAATACTATATAATTTTTTTAAATACACTACTCATATTCACAAAACATGTTTGAATCTATATAGACATTATGCTGAGTGAAATAAATCACACACTAAAGAGTATACACTTTATGATTCCATTGACATCACCTTTAAAAAAGGTGATAGATGTCAGAATAACGATTACTTTGGAGTGAATGGGCAGTTGTATTGACTGGTGAGAGGCATAAAGAAACTTTCTGAGATTCTGGAAATTCTCTATTTTTTGACCTGAGTGTTTATTAATTATATATCTGTAAATTTCATTAATCAGCACATTGAAAATTATTGCCCATTATTTTACAGGTTATACCCCAACACAATTTTAAAACATTTTAAAGTTGCTCATATTTTATAATTATATTGATAATCACTGAAAATGTAATAATGTGAACTAATATTTTTAAAATATACATTTACACATTCACATCTTTTAGAGCCAGAAAGGATCTTAGACATAATTTAATCAAGTACTTGCCAAAGCATGATCAATGGTCCACCTTTAGCAGAATTCTCCCCTGGACAGCTTGCTAAAAGTGGACTCCCAGGACACACACTGGTCATACTGACTCAGAGCTATGAGAATCAGACTTGGAAACCTGTATTTTAAACATGTCTCCCAATTTTTCTTTTTCTTTTTTTTTTTTCTTTTCATATGTGCTAAAGTTTGAGGACCAAGATCTAATTCAGTCTCTTAAGTTTTCAGTTAAAACTTGAATCTTGGTTAGTCCAATGATGTATAAGAACCACTGGCACAATCAGGCTGCGATGCAAATAACTTTTGGGAATCCTAATTTATGCCAAATATATCAGATTTCATTTTATCTTTCCTAATAACACAACCTGGTAGCTGTTATTATCCTCAGATTTTGCATAAGTATATAAATATCCAGAAATGTTAACTCACCCAACATCACAAAGTGAGTAAAAATTTGAGCTAGGATTCATATTCATACCTCTGACTTAGAGTTTACTGTCATTCTATGCTTTCTACTATGTTGTAAAGAATTACAAACTCTAGAGTTTGCATTCTGTGACTCTGATTCAAGGCTTTTGTTACGGGTGGCATGGCATGGCAATCCAATTGTAGCTGTATTTTTTTTTAACTTCTATTTTAGGTTTGGGGGTACATGTGAAGGTTTGTTACATAGGTGAACTTGTGTCATGGGGGTTTGTTTTGCAGCTTATTTCATCATCCAAGTATTAAGCCTAGTACCCAACAGTTATTTTTTCTTTTTTTTTCTTTTTTTTTTTTTTTTTTTTTGAGACGGAGTCTTGCTCTGTCACCCAGGCTGGAGTGCAGTGGCCGGATCTCAGCTCACTGCAAGCTCTGCCTCCCGGGTTTACGCCATTCTCCTGCCTCAGCCTCCCGAGTAGCTGGGACTACAGGCGCCCGCCACCTCGCCCAACTATTTTTTTGTATTTTTTAGTAGAGACGGGGTTTCACCGTGTTAGCCGGGATCGTCTCTCGATCTCCTGACCTCGTGATCCGCCCGTCTCGGCCTCCCAAAGTGCTGGGATTACAGGCTTGAGCCACCGCGCCCGGCCTACAGTTATTTTTTCTACTCCTCTCCTTCCTCTTACCCTCCCTCCTCAAGCAGACCCCAGTGTCTGTTGTTCCCTTCTTTGTGTTCCTGAGTTCTCATCATTTAGCTTTCACTTATAAGTAAGAACATGTAGTATTTGACTTTCTATCCCTGTGTTAGTTTACTAAGGATAACAGCCTCTAGCTCCATCTATGTTCCCACAAAAGATTTAAGCTCCTTCTTTTTTATGGCTGCATAGTATTCTATGATGTATATATATATATCACATTTTCTCTATTTAATCTGTCATTGATAGGCATTCAGGTTTATTTCATATCTTTGCTATTGTAAATAGTATTTCAATGAACATCTGTACGCATGTGTCCTTGATAGAATTAATTTATATTCCCTGGAGTATATACCCAGTAATGGGATTGCTGGGTTGAATGATAGTTCTGCTTTTAGCTCTTTGAGGAATCACCATACTGCTTTCCACAATGGTTGAACTAATTTACACTCTTGCCAACAGTGTATAAGTGTTCTCTTTTCTCTGCAACCTCACCAGCATCTGGTTTTTTTGTTTTGTTTTGTTTTGACTTTTAAATGACAGTCATTCTGACTGGTGTGAGATGGTATCTCATTGTTGTTTTGATTTGTTTCTCTAATAATCAGTGACATTGAGCTTTATTTTCATATGCTTGTTGGCTGCATGTATGCCTTCTTTTGAAAAGTATCTGTTCATGTCCTTTGCCCACGTTTTAATAGGTTTGTTTGATTTTCTCTTATAAACTTGTTTAAGTTCTTTATAGATGCTAGATATTAGACCTCTGCCAGATGCGTAGTTTGCAAATATTTGATACCATTCTGTAGGCTGTTTACTCTGTTGATAGTTTATTTTGCTATGCTGATGCTCTTATGTTTAATTAGATTCCATTTGTCAATCTTTGCTTTTGTTGTGATTGCTTTTGGTGTCTTTGTCAGGAAATCTTTCCTGGTTCCTATGTGTAGCATGGTATTTTCTAGGTTGTCTTCCAGGGTTTTTATAGTTTTTGGTTTTATATATGTCTCCATTCATGTTGAGTTGATTTTTGTATATTGTGTAAGAAAGGTATCCAACTTAAATCTTCTGCTTATGGCTAGACAGTAACCTCGGCACCATTTATTGAATATGGAGTCTTTCCCCATTGAGTGTTTTTGTCAGCTTTGTCAAAGATCAGATGGTTGTAGGTGTGTGGCCTTATTTCTGAGCTCTCTATTCTGTTCCATTGGTCTATGTACCTGTTTTTGTGACAGTATCGTGCTACTTTTCTTACTGTAGCCCTGTACTTGAAGTTGGGTAAAATGATACCTCCAGCTTTGTTCTTTTTGCTTAGGATTCCTTTGGCTCCTTGGGCTCTTTTTTGGCTACACACAAATTTTAAAGTAGTTTTTTCCAGTCCTCTGAAGAATGTCATTGGTAGTTTGATAGGAATAGCATTGAATTTGTATATTGCTTTAGGCAGAGTGGCCATTTTAATTACATTGATTCCTTCTATCCATGAGCGTGGGATGTTTTTCCATTTGTTTGTGTCTATTCTGATTTCTTTGAGCAGTGTTTTGCAATTCTCATTGCAGAGATCTTTCACCTCCCTGGCTAGTTTGTATTCCTAGCTATTTTCTTCTTTTTGTGGGAATTTTGAATGGGATTGCCTTCCTGATTTGGCTCTCTGCTTGATTGTTGTTGGTGTATAGAAATGCCTGTGATTTTTGTACATTGATTTTTGTATGCTGAAACTGCTGAAGTTGTTTATCAGCTGAAGGAGCTTTGGGGCCAAGATGAAGATATTTTCTAGATATAGAATCATGTCATCTATAACAAAAGTAGTTTGACTTCCTCTCCTCTTATTTGGATGCCATTTATTTATCTTGCTTGATTGCTCTTGTCAGAACTTCCAATACTAAGTTGAATAAAAGTGGTAAGAGAGGGTATCCTTGCGCTTCCAGCTTTTGCCCATTCAGTATAATGTATCTCAGTATGACTGACTGTCAAAGCTGTCAGTTTGACATAGACGGCTCTTATTATATTAGGTATGTTTCTTCAATGCCTAGTTTGTGTATTTTTTAACATAATGGTATTTATATTTTAATGAAAGGCTTTTATGCATGTATTGAGATAATCATGTGATTTTTGTTTTTACTTATGTTTATGCAATGAATCATGTTTATTGACTTGCAAATGTTGAACCAAACTTGCATCCTGGGGATGAATTGATTGATTGTGGTGGATTAGATTTTTGATGTGCTGCTGGATTCAGTTTGCAAATATTTTGTGAATTTTTACATGGATGTTCATCAAGGATATTGGCTTGAAGTTTTCATTTTTTATTATGTCTGCAAGATTTGAGTATCCAGATGATACTGGTCTCAGAGAATGAGTTGGAGAGGAGACGCTTCTCTACAACCTTTTAGAATAATTTCAGTAGGAATGCTATCAGCTCTTCTTTGTAAATCTGGTAGAATGTGGCTGTGAATCCATCCATCCAAAAACTCCTGGGCTTTTTTGGGTTGGTATGCTATTTATTACTGATTCAATTTTGGAGCTTATTATTGGTCTGTTCAGGGAATCAATTTCTTCCTGGTTCAGTCTTAGGAGGGTATATGTTTCCAGAAACTTATCCATTGTTTTTAGGTTTTCTAGTTTGTGTGCATAGAGATGTACATAGTAGTTTCTGATTGTTATTTTTATTTGTGTGGGGTCAGTGGTAGCATACCCTTTGTAATTTCTAATTGTGTTTATTTGGGTCCTCTCTCTTCATTATTATTCTAGCCAGCAGCATATCTAACTTATTAATTCATTCAAAAAACCAACTTCTGGATTCATTGTTGAATGGTTTCTCATGTCTTGATTTCCTTCAGTTCAGCTCTGATTTTTGGTTATTTCTTGTCTTCTGCTGGCTTTAGGTTGACTTGCTCTTGCTTTTCTAATTTTTTCAGTTGTGATGCTAGGATGTTAATTTAAGAACTTTCCTTTTTTATGTGGTCATTTAGTGATACAAATTTCCCTTTGAACACTGCCTATGCTGTGTCCTAGGGATTCTAGTACTTTGTTTTGTTCTGATTCATTTCAAAGAACTTTTTGATTTCTGCTTTAATGTCATTATTTACCCAAAACTCATCTAGGAGCACATGTTGTTTGATTTCCAAGTAATTGTGTGGTTTTGAGCAATTTCATAGTCTTGACTTCTATTTATGTTGTGCTGTATTCTGAGAGTGTATTTCATATGATTTCACTTATTTTGCATTTGCTGAGGATTGTTTTATGTTCAATTACATGGTCAATTTTAGAGTATATGCTATGTAATGATTAGACGAATGTATATTCTGTTGCTTTGGGTGGAAAGTTCTGTAGCGTTTTATCAGATCCATTTGGACCAGTGTTAAGTTCATATCTGAATTATCTTTGTTAATTTTCTGCCTCAGTGATCGTTTTAATGCTCTCAGTGGAGTACTGAAGTCTACCACTATTATTGTATGAGAGTCTATGTCTCTTTGTAAGTCTCTAAGAACTTGCTTTATGAATCTGAGTGCTCTGGTGTTGAATGCACATACATTTAGGATAGTTAGGTCTTCATGTTGAATTGAATCCTTTACCATTATGTAACATCCTTCTTCGATTAATATTTGTTTGGTCTGAAATTAAGATTGTGACCCCTATTTTTTTTTCTGTTTTCCATTTGCTTGGTAGATTTTCCTCCATCCTTTTATTTTGAGCCTATGGGTGTTATTCTGTGTTCCATGTGTCTCTTGAAGACAGCATACCATTGGGTCTTGCTTTTTAATCCAGCAGTTATACTTTTTAAAAAATAAATTGAAAGTAGCAGCACTACAGAATATATAATCAAGTAATTTGACTATATGAATAAATTTTATGTCATTATCCAAATGCTGCTTGCCATGAACTCTTAATCTGTCATATATTTAGCTTCAGTAATTATTAAAAAGTCATTTTTTTTAATGTTTAGAGAGGTGGAGTTCTCTGTATTTTACCCAGTCCAATTTTCCCTTTTGGAATCTCTATATGTAATGTTAACAAAGGTTCTGTTGTGTGAAGGTTTAGAATATTAGAGTGGTTGACTTTAAAATTTTAATTTTTGTTGAAGTAAAGGATGACTCCAGAGGGGATGAGAGAATAGATTAAATGAAAGTTAAGGCCAGGTTTACAGCCACAAAGGTGGCTCAAATTTGTAATCCTAGCACTTTGGGAGCTGAGGCAGGTGGATCACCTGAGGTCAGGAATTTGAAACTACCTTGGCCAACATGGTAGGCCATGTTTACTAAAAATACAAAATTTTTAGGTTTTGTCTACTAAATCTCTACTAAAAATACAAAAATTAGCTGGGCATGGTGGTGCATGCCTGTTATCCCAACTACTCAGGAGGCTGAGGCAGGAGTATCACTTAAACCCAGGAGGTGGAGGGTGCAGTGAGCTGAGATTTTGCCACTGCACTCCAGCCTGGGAAACAGAACAAGACTCTGTCAAAAAAAAAAAAAAAAAAAGAGAGAGAGGAAGGAGGAAGGAAGGGAGGGAGGGAGGGAGGAAAACAGGAAAGCAAAATAAATATTAAACTTCTTTTAGCCTTATGTTTTGAAGAAAGAGCCTCAAGTAGCATCTTCCATAAGACAAACTTAAGCAGTATTCACTACAGGTTACTATAATGAAGCCCAAACAACCCATGAGAAAATTCTCAGATAAAAATTACTGTTAATTATTCAGCACTCATTATGTAGCAATCACTTTTTAAAAACATTTTATTTGCATTATCTCATTTCAGACATAAAACACTGAGAAGCAGATATCATTATTATCCTTATTTGAGGAATCAAGGTACTTGTTTATAGTCCCCCAATTACTTGGTATTTACATGTTAGCTCACCTCTGGCAGAATTTCTCACCCTTTCTTCTGTGTTCACATATCATTTTGTATATGTTTCAATTATATCATTATCATAGCCTCCCTTATACATGAGGTAGTAATTGCAGAAGAATCTCTCTCCTTGGCTAGGTTTTCAGATACTTCAGTACAAATAATTGCATCAAGGTGAGATCTCTGGGTGAGGAAAGTTGAGCCAACATCATCACTAACTACAAACACAATGGGTAAACAATTAGTGGAAACCCATGTACTGGGGGTTTCATCAAGTGCTTTACTCACATTATGTCATTAATTCAAAAAATGCTATTTAACCCTGATTCTAGATGAAGAAACTCAAGAAGTGAGAGTGTCTTGTTGATTAGGACAAAGTAAATGAGGAAGCATGCATTCAAACTGAAATCTGTCCCCCAAAGACACACACCTCTCTCTTATGCACAAAATGCCAAATGTTTCTTATCCTGATATTTTGATTGTTGTTTATCTTTACTTAAATATTAGCTTAAATTCAGCATGTTCTGAATATTGTAGAGAAAAGTAAATGGTTGTTTAAAAGTAAAACGTTAATATCAGAAGAATGATAAGATTCTTCTGATCTTATCACTTAGTTTCTACTGAGAAAGAGATAAAGCTATTCTTTATTTGAAAGCCGCCATTCTCAGTGGAATAAACAGGAAAAAATCAGGCACAGTAGGAATTTTCTACATGCCTGAGTCCTCTCAATTTTTCTCCAAACAGTGCTATAAAGAGTAATGTCAATCACTTGTAACTTCAGAGATTTGGTATTATTTTTACAGGGAACATAGCAATTGGAAATAAAAGCTCTTTTAAGTACAGCTGCTTAGCCCTTGGCATGTTGATCTTAGAAAAGACAAAGTGGTGACAGCAGCATGCTAACCCTTAGGTACTTTGCATGCATACATCCACTCAAAATAATTTATCTAGGTTTAATAGCAAATACATGGATTCAATGTGTTATGAATGCTGCATAAAAGGGAGAAGATAGTTTGAAATTTGATGAGAGGAAGAAATAATTTAAAACAAACTCTGTTAATAGTATTCATTAATTCAATAGATATTTGCCATGATGAGAAAGAACCATCTTGCAAACTAAAAACACTTGTCACGTCGTTCACTCAGTTTCAATACCCTCCAGTATCTCCCCATGTCACTTATAATAAAACACAAAGTTGTCATAATGTTCTATAAAATTCAGCAATCGCTGGATTTCATAGAGATTTCTTCCACAATTTCCACAATTTTACCTCTTTGATATAACTTTCTTCTACTACATCTCAACTACAATGCTCTAGTTCAACATGATAAACAGGCTTCCCACCTCTGGACTTTGCATTTCAGCCCCCTTTGCCAGAAATGTTCTTCTTGTAGATATGAACATGCCTCCTTTGCTACTGTGTGGAGAGTTAATTGCAGGAGAGCAACAATGAAACATACCGATGACAAGGTGGAAAAAATAACATAACCAGGGCCACAGTGGAGAGATTCTGGTGGGTTGTTGGGAAGACTTGTTAACTGTTGCTGAAGAGTAGGGGAACCAATTTTGCTGAGGTCAGGCTCTGCTATAATCATTCACTCTTTCAAACACAAATAATTGTCACATGTCTAGAAAATTTTTCTAGGTATTATGGAGGATAAAAAGATGGCTTAAATTTAGTTTTTTATGTTACTTTATTGAGTTAGTTTGAAAAAGTGATTTTCTCCTTGGCAATTTCATTATAATTAGGGTAAACTACCACTAGAAGGAAAAATAATATTTGTGAACAACCCAAGATGTATCAGGTCCAGGAACAGGTGCTTTGTATATGTTACCTTATTTAATCTTCCTACCAACCTTGACAGATGAGCTAACTTTTCTAACAGACAAAGGTGTAGTGGTAGGGCAGATTAATACGTTCTGGTTACAAATATCCTGGCTTTTCCTCCATGCTAGATTCAACATTGCAATGGCCTTGGTTTAATAAAGTAATTTGGATGCTTGTTCCCGTTACCTTGTTTGGGACATACACACACATGTGAACACACACACACACACACACATGCATACACTCAAAAGGGATAAAATAGAAGAAAAAACCAAACTTTTAATTAAAAATTTAGCTTTTAATTCTAATTAAAACAGTATGGGCTTAAAGGAAAATGCTTTAGGCATCGTTTAATATTGTTCTCGGTTTTTAATAGTTCTCAGTCATTTAGTTTAACTTCAGCTTTGACCTCAGGCATAAGTAGAATATTTCTTTCAACTTACTATGGTTAATCTTTGTACTTCAATTAAAAAGAAATTCCTGTGGCATGCTTCTAATGATCCAGCAGCAAAAATTTAAGTATCTGTTCTTTTTAAAATATCCTATGAAGAATAATGACTCTAAAACTTTACTTAAAAACACTCAAAGAACAGGGCTTATTTCGCCTCTTTAGAACTCTGCTTTTCACCTGAAATACACTATGAAAATATTGTCCCCCAAAAGAAAAATAGTCATTAGTCTCCTCAGTCATCTATTCTGAAGGGTTCTGGTTACTCTCCCATAAAACTATCAAAAGTAAGAAATCCTTTCCAACAATAAAACCATGCTATCTGTTGAATTGTGTTCCTCCTCCCCGCCCAAAAAAAGAGATATGTTGAAATACAGTCATGCACCACATAACAACATTTCAATCAAAGACAGAATCCCGTAAGATTATAATGGAGCTGAAAATTTATTTGATCTAGTAACTTTGTGGCAAAATTTAAAACTTTACTTATGCATTTGTGATGATGCTGGTATACACAAAGCTACTGTGCTGCCAGTCATATAAAAGTCTAGCACCTATGATTATGTAGAGAAGATAATACTTGATAATAATAATAAATGACTATGTTACTAGTTTATGCATTTACTATGCTATACTTTTTGTCATTTACTTAGGGTTTATTCATTTTACTTATATAATAAAGTTAACTGTAAAGCAGCCTCAGGCAAGTCCTTCAGAAGGTACTCCAGAAGAAGGCCTTGTTACCATAGGAGATAACAGCTCTATACATGTTTCTTCCCCTAAAGACCTTCTAATGGGACAAGATGTGGAGGTGGAAGACAGTGATATTGATGATACTTATTCTATGAACGCCTAGACTAATATGTGTGCTTGTGTCTTAATCTAATTTGATAGGTATCCTTATAAGAAGGCCATAGAAAGACAGACACACACAAGGCGAATGCCCTGTGCCAATGAAGAGAGAGGTTAAAGTTGTGCAGCTGCAAGGTATGAAAAACCAAAGATTCCTTAGCTTATTTCTCACCATAAACTAGGAAAAAGTAAAAAAATAAAACAAAAATTTTCTCTAGGCTTTAGAGGAAATATGGGCATATTGACACCTTGATTTCAGACTTCAAGCTTCCAGAATTATGAGAGAATAGATTTCTGTTATTTTAAGCTACCCAATTTGTCATCATTTATTTTACCAGACTTAAGAATCTAATAAATATTATGATGAATTTGTGTATTATGGACAATAACATTTTTTCATGCATTGGATTACATTTAATTCTCAAAGTAATCCTTTTTTCCGTCTATTTTATGTATCTTAAATACCGTGCCATTTTCTTACCCAGTACATTTGTTGATGAGAAATCTACTCAGCTCTTTGTTTCACTTTATTAAGTTCTCAGAATGTCTTCTCCCAAAAGGAGCTTCCCATAAGCACCCTATTTAAAATAGCTTCTCACATAATTCCTTTTCCCTCTCACACTGTTTATTTTCATATCACATAAAAATCCCTGACATTATATTTTATATTTATTTTCGTATGTGTTTATTTTGTTCCCCCAGACATGAGTGTAGGTTCCAAAGGGATAATAATTATTTCATGCATCTCTCTGCTTCCTTTCCATGTAACAGCGATTTAAATTGTAGAAATCAAAATAAGCTTTCTATTTGGACAAAACAGTGATCATTTGGTAATTGAGAAATGTCCTCATTATTAACATTACAAAGAATCAATAAATTTATATGATTGAAACTGCATGTCTGAAGAAAAACAGTCTTATCCGAAATTCATATTTGAATGCTTATGAAAAGATTAAACTATTAAAGGACTACTATTTCAGATTGTTTTATACACTCCAGAAGTATATTTTCTCAAATTCTAAAGTTTTCCACTTTGAAAATTCTAAACAGAAACACTACTTCATTCGTAATACATTTTTCTCCACAGAAGAGTGACAGTAGAGATTACTATGCAAATTTTCTTATACTAGGAGCATTTAAATTATATCATAAAACTCTGGGAATTAAATAATGAATTTATTCATTCTTCAGTTAAATATTATGCCTCTGCCATGGTACAAAACTCAGACCAAGAGCTGTAAGGGATTTAAAAATAAGTATCCAGGAGTCCCTGTGCTGCAGCCTCGTGAAAAAGATAGCAGAGACACATAAATCAATATAATTTTAGTTAAGAGATGATAAATCCTTAAGATAGGCATCGCAATATAGTAAGAAGAGAAAGATTTGAAACTAGAGCTCAACTTTAGTGGTTTCAACTCTCATTGAAGTGTAATACTCTATTTTTTGTTTTGTTTTGTCCCTCAAAACTGTTAAGAACTGTTAAAGAACTGTTAAGAACTGTCAAAATGTTAACATTAATAGTCAACATTAATTCTTAACATTAATAATTAACATTAATTTTTTTATTTTTTTATTTTTTTATTTTTATTTTTTATTTTTTTTGAGACGGAGTCTCGCTCAGTCGCCCAGGCTGGAGTGCAGTAGCCGGATCTCAGCTCACTGCAAGCTCCGCCTCCCGGGTTCACGCCATTCTCCTGCCTCAGCCTCCTGAGTAGCCGGGACTACAGGCGCCCGCCATCTCGCGTGGCTAGTTTTTTGTATTTTTTAGTAGAGACCGGGTTTTTGACGGAGTCTTGCTCTGTCGCCAGGCTGGAGTGCAGTGGTGCAATCTCGGCTCACTGCAAGCTCCGCCTCCCGGGTTCAAGTGATTCTCCTGCCTCAGCCTCCCGAGTGGCTGGGACTACAGGCGCCCGCCACCACGCCCAGCTCATTTTTTGTATTTTTAGTAGGGACGGGGTTTCACTGTGTTAGCCAGGATGGTCTCGATCTGCTGACCTTGTGATCTGCCCGCCTCGGCCTTGCAAAGTGATGGGATTACAGGCGTGAGCCACCGCGCCCGGCTAGTTAACATTAATTCTTAATATTAATAGTTTCTTGGTGCCTAACCATTCTTAACTATATGATCACCTCTATAAATTTATTAAAATCCATTCATTAAAGCTACTTCATTTGAAACTCTTGGGAAGAATTATATTTCCGGTAATACAATTGCTGCCCTTAGCATATTTCCTACTACATGGGAGGCAGCCACCGTTATTACGGATTGGGACTTTTCTAATGATCACGTATTGCTATTGCAGATACACAGCCTGGCATGAATTGCTATTGCATGGTTACTATTGCTAATGATAACATAATCATTAGTTCAAGACAATAAGATTAGTCTTGAACTAGATCCCTTTCTCCTTCCTACTGACCCACATAAAGATAGTGTTCATAAGTAAATGCAATGAAAACATTCAGTATGAATGCATGTAAAATTATCTTTCTATTGTTAAATCATCCTGAATTGTCCATTTGAATCTTTTCCACATGTACTGTAATATGTTATTTCATCATTTGATATTAATATTGATACTAATTATATACATATTTTAACATGGGCAGTCTACCTTTAAAATGAAGTGAAAAATCTATATTTAAGTGATAATTCCAATTATGAAAAGTAAAGTTGGTATAAGAAATATACAAGCAGAGAAACCAAATCCAAAGCAAAACAAGAATCAGAAAGAGCTTGGGTACAACCCTGGCCAACATACTATTAACATAAGAGGTTTTTGTTATTTTTGGCCTTTGTTTCTACATTGCTTGGGTCTTGGAAGGAAATAGACACACTTTGGGGATAACTGTTTCCAAATTAAATTAAGAATGTGGGTATAAACCTTCACTATTAAGTGTGGTGGGACTATTGGCAGGAGATAAACTCACACTCCACTAAAATGTAGCATAAATGTTACTCCTATTTCTCTGAGTATGACCAAAAATTACAAAGGAGAAGAAAAATATAAAAGCAGAGTATCAGAAGTAACCAAATCTTCCCTGTTTGCATCTCTTCAGAATTCGAAGCTGTCACTCACATCTGAGCCTGAAGTTTCCATGACGAAATAAGTTAAGGAAAGACTACCTGGGAAGAGTAAAGAAAGGGGTTGATTTAGATTTAAAAGGATCCAGGCATTGGAAAGAAGGAAAAGTGGAAGAGTGACAAAATGGAGGAAATGGAGGAGGAGGAGGAGGAGGAGGAGGAGGAGGAGGAGGAGGCGGCGGCGGCGGAGGAGGAGGAGGAGCACTCTCTGGTAGTTTGAGGAAAAAAAAATGGCTGTCCTGTAATGCAGGGTAATGGAAGCCTTATCTTTGGGTATAGGTTGGTGCAAAAGTTATTGCAGTTTTTATCATTACTTTTTATGGCAAAAAAAATGCAACTACTTGCACCAACCTATACAATGGAACTACAGAATTAGCAAAGGTGTTTACTAAGCCCTCCATCCACAGCATCCCGAGAGACTCTGACTGTCCAACTATCTAAGGTTTAGATAAGAACATTGTGAAATAATAATGTTGAGAACTTAACATTACTTATTTAATAAACATCTTTTATGTTTCCATCATCTGATATTAATATTGATTCTAATTCTATATATTTTTAACTTGGGCTGTCTACTTTTAAAGTGATAAAGCAAAAATCCTATCTTTAAGTAATATTTTAAATTATAAAAATTAAAGTCAGTATAAGAAATATAAAAGGGAAGAGACTGACTTTCTTCTATCCACCAGAAGACACACCAACTGATATGGGTGGCAATATGGTGAAAAAGATCACCTCGCAGAATGACTTAAAGACATCATTGTGACATGGAAGAAACAGATAGGGAGGCTAGTGTCTGGGTTTCATGGACAGGTGAAAATCCAGGCTCAGAGAGACTGAGTAATTTGCTGAGGATCACTCAGCTGGGAAGTGGTGAAAGCACAATTCTCTCACTGCAAGTGGGATACTCTTCACACGGCCTTTCCTTTTAAAGATGAGAGCCATTAAAGATTTCAACACTAAGTGATTATTATTCTTCACATTAGCATATTATGAATTTAGTCATTTAGTTCTAGGTACTGATAAAATTCATCCAGAGTTGTGCATTATAAGTTTAATCTTTAGCGGTGCTTCAGTTTTACTTATCAAAATGTACCTTTTATTCTAAATTGTCATCAGGAAAAAAATGGATACTGCTGCCATACAAAGCCAGTTTCCATTATTTCATAGGTTAAAACTTATCCTAAGTAAATAAACATTCAAATCAGAAGTATATTTAAAGAAATAAATACATTGTAAAATTTTTAGCCTGAAGGACTAATTTTGATGACAATTACATTTTTATTATAGATCATAAAATAATTAACATTTTTAAGTCCTAATGAAAATTATAGGGCATTATGCTTTAAAATGCTTGTTGGAAATTAAAGATTGGCCTTTGGCATTTTCCACTAATTTTCTGTGCTATAAAAAACTGAAGATGAGTGTTTTGCCTGAATCAAGCATCTCTTGTATCAGACTATACACTTAAAAAGAACATAATAGTTATAAAAATGATTTGATGCTCTCCACTTTTGTTTCTCAGAATACTCTTGAAGAACTCCTGTGAAAAACAGACACAGAAACAGAGGATTTGGAAGAATGGTGTTATGGGTGATACCATGTCCTCCAAAATTCATATGTTGAAGCCTCAATATCCAGTAGCTCAGAATGTGGTAATATTTGGAGATTGAGACTTTAAAGAGATAATTAAGGTAAAATGAGGCCATTAGGGCCAGCTCTTCATATATTCTCAATGATGGCCTTATAAGAAGAGATTAGGACACACAGACAGGTGCCAGGGGTACCTGTATAAAGGAAGGACCTTGTACAGAGGCAGAAAGAAGGCAGCCATCTGCAAGCCAGGGAGAGATGCCTCAGAGGAAGCCAACCCTGCCAGCACCTTGATCTTGGCCTCCCAACCTCCAGAACTGTGAGATAATAAATTTCTGTTGTTTAAGTCACCCAGTCTGTGTTATTTCATTATGGCAGCCCTAGCGAACTAATATACTCAGGATGCATTTATTTAATTACTTTTTAAAGAACGGTTGGAGAGTGTGTATTCTGGCTAACTTAGGGGAAAAAATGTATTACAAATCATAGAAAAACTATGTTAACAATTTTAAATTTTATTCTATTAATTTTTTAAAATTTAACAATTTAAGAATTAAAAATGTGAATAATATTACCACAGGTAATATAAACAATGCCAAACATATTACATTATGTTACAACACTTTAAAAGCTTAAAAAATGTATATTCTCAGGAGGAATGTAAAATTTATAGAACTTTTTTAAGGTAAAATGTGTTAGAACACTAAAAATTATTTTGATTTCATTCAGGACTATGAACAAAAATTTCAAAGATATGCCTCATACAGAATCCAAAGTCATGTATGAATGATGTTATAATCCCCTAAACTACTCATATGCTTATTTGGCACACATTAGTTAAGCAGCTGTGAAGAAAGGTCATAATATAGAGGCACATTGTCCAATATAGTAGCCACTAGCTACAGATGGCTATTTAAATTTAAATTAATTCAAGTAAAGTAAGTGTAAAATTCCATTCCTCAGTTGTACGACCCACATTTAAAGTGCTCAGTGACCAAATGCACTAGTGGCAACATTCTTAGACAATGAAGATAGAGCATTTCTGTCATTGACAAGCATTCTGAGACAGGAGGTTAAGGATCCAGAAGTCCTGTGTTCACATCCTGGATTTTCCATTTACCACTAGTCATTCTCTTTCTGTAACTTTTGTTTGCAAATAGGGAATAATGAGTAAGCCTTTTCTCAAAAGGTCATTATGAGGATTTAATGAGGTAACACCTGAGAAGGACAATCGTAAATTGAGAAATTTTATGCATGTGATGTCTTGTACTATGCTGAATGAATGCAGTGATTAATTAGATATGGATCCTACTCTGAAGGAGAGTATATAGTACATAAGAGAGGTAACTATTACACAAAATAGAATATATAAATACATAATTAATATGGGATTACAAATAAAAATGTTGAGAGAGTTTCTTCATTGCTTGAGCATAAAGTCCAAACACCTCACAAGATTAAAAGTGTTTCCTGAATCTGGTTTTCTGATCGCTTGGGTGTTTTTTGTTTGTTTGTTTGTTTGGTATCTTGCTAGTTGTTACTTTTCTATATCTACTTAGAGATTTGGTTTGTTAATTACATTCTTCAAATAGGCCAAATCTCACTTTATTCTGGACTGAGTCACAGTCCACGATGTTTCTCCATTCTGATTCCTGACTCCTTCCATCCCTTTACCTGGCTGAATCAGCCATAAAGTCCAATCTAAGACTACATTTTTTTTTTTTCTTAACAGAAAATTTTTTTTCTAACTTTTTATTTTTATTTTTTTTATTATACTTTAAGTTCTAGGGTACATGTGCACAACGTGCAGGTTTGTTACATATGTATACTTGTGCCATGTTGGTGTGCTGCACCCATCAATTCATCAGCACCCATCAACTCGTCATTTACATCAGGTATAACTCCCAATGCAATCCCTCCCTTCTACCCCCTCCCCATAATAGGCCCCAGTGTATGATGTTCCCCTTCCCGAGTCCAAGTGATCTCATTGTTCAGTTCCCACCTATGAGTGAGAACATGCGGTGGCTGGTTTTCTGTTCTTACGATAGTTTGCTGAGAATGATGGTTTCCAGCTGTGTCCATGTCCCTACAAAGGACACGAACTCATTCTTTTTTATAGCTGCATAGTATTCCATGGTGTATATGTGCCAAATTTTCTTAATCCAGTCTGTCACTGATGGACATTTGGGTTGATTCCAAGTCTTTGCTATTGTGAACAGTGCTGCAATAAACATACGTGTACATGTGTCTTTATAGCAGCATGATTCATAATCCTTTGGGTATATAACCAGTAATGGGATGGCTGGGTCATATGGTATTTCTAGTTCTAGATCCTTGAGGAATCGCCACACTGTTTTCCACAATGGTTGAACCAGTTTACAATCCCATCAACAGTGTAAAAGTGTTCCTGTCTCTCCACATCCTCTCCAGTACTTATGGTTTCCTGACTTTTTAATGACTGCCATTCTAACTGGTGTGATATGGTATCTCATTGTGGTTTTGATTTGCGTTTCTCTGATGGCCAGTGATGACGAGCATTTTTTCATGTGCCTGTTGGCTGTATGCATGTCTTCTTTTCAGAATTGTCTATTCATATCCTTTGCCTACTTTTTGATAGGGTTGTTTGTTTTTTTCTCTTAAATTTGTTTGAGTTCTTTGTAGGTTCTGGATATTAGCCCTTTAACAGATGAGTAGATTGCAAAAATTTTTTCCCATTCTGTAGGTTGGCTGTTCACTCTGATGGTAGTTCCTTTTGCTCTGCAGAAGCTCTTTAGTTTAATTAGATCCCATTTGTCAATTATGGCTTTTGTTGCCATTGCTTTTGGTGTTTTAGACTTCATGTCTAAAAGGACTTCATGTCCTTGCCCATGCCCATGCCCTGAATGGTATTACCTAGGTTTTCTTCTAGGGTTTTTGTGGTTTTAGGTGTAACATTTAAGTCTCTAATCCATCTTGAATTAATTTTCATATAAGGAGTAAGGAAAGCATCCAGTTTCAGCTTTCTACTTATGGCTAGCCAATTTTCCCAGCACCATTTATTAAATACGGAATCCTTTCCCCATTTATTGTTTTTCTCAGGTTTGTCAAAGATCAGATGGCTGTAGATGTGTGGTATTATTTCTGAGGACTCTGTTCTGTTACATTGGTCTATATCTCTATTTTGGTACCAGTATCATGCTGTTTTGGTTACTGTAGCATTGTAGTACATTTTGAAGTCAGGCAGTGTGATGCCTCCGGCTTTGTTCTTTTGACTTAGGATTGTCTTAGCAATGCGGGGTATTTTTTGGTTCCATATGAACTTTAAAGCAGTTTTCTCCAATTCTGTGAAGAAACTCATTGGTAGCTTAATGGGGATGGCATTGAATCTATAAATTACCTTGGGCAGTATGGCCATTTTCACAATATTGATTCTTCCTATCCATGAGCATACTATGTTTTTGCATTTGTTTGTGTCCTCTTTTATTTCACTGAGCAGTGGTTTGTAGTTCTCCTTGAAGAAGTCCTTTACATCCCTTGTAAGTTGGATTCCTAGGTATTTTATTCTCTTTGAAGCAATTATGAATGGATGTTCATTCATGATTTGGCTCTCTGTTTGTTACTGGTGTATAAGAATGCTTGTGATTTTTGCACATTAATTTTGTATCCTGAGACTTTGCTGAAGTTGCTTATCAGCTTAAGGAGATGTTGGGCTGAGACGATGGGGTTTTCTAAATATACAATCATGTCAGCTGCAAGCAGGGACAATTTGACTTCTTCTTTTCCTAACTGAATACCCTTGATTTCTTTCTCTTGCCTGATTGCCCTAGCCAGAACTTCCAACACTGTGTTGAATAGGAGTGGTGACAGAGGGCATGCCTGTCTTGTGCCAGCTTTCAAAGGGAATGCTTCCGGTTTTTGCCCATTCAGTATGATATTGGCTGTGGGTTTGTCATAAATAGCTCTTATTATTTTGAGATACCTTCCATCAATACCGAATTTATTGAGAGTTTTTAGCAGGAAGGGCTGTTGAATTTTGTCAAAGGCCTTTTCTGCATCTATTGAGATAATCATGTGGTTTTTGTCTTTGGTTCTGTTTATATGCTGGATTACGTTTATTGATTTGCATATGTTGAACCAGCCTTGTATCCCAGGGATGAAGCCCACTTGATCATGGTGGATAAGCTTTTTGATGTGCTGCTGGACTTGGTTTGCCAGTATTTTATTGAGGATTTTTGCATCGATGCTCATCAGGGATATTGGCCTAAAACTCTCTTTTTTGGTTGTATCTCTGTCAGGCTTTGGTATCAGGATGATGTTGGCCTCATAAAATGAGTTAGGGAGGATTCCCTCTTTTTCTATTGATTGGAATAGTTTCAGAAGGAATGGTACCAGCTCCTCCTTGTACCTCCAGTAGAATTTGGCTGTGCATCCATCTGGTCCTGTACTTTTTTTGGTTGGTAGGCTATTAATTATTGTGTCAATTTCAGAGCTTGCTATTGGTCTATTCAGGGATTCAACTTCTTCCTGGTTTAGTCTTGGGAGAGTGTAAGTGTCCAGGAAATTATCCATTTCTTCAAGGTTTTCTAGTTTATTTGCGTAGAGGTGTTTATAGTATTCTCTGATGGTAGTTTGTATTTCCGTGGGCTTGGTGGTGATATCCCCTTTATCATTTTTTATTGTGTCTATTTGATAAAAGCATCTATTTGATACTTATCTCTTTTCTTCTTTATTAGTCTTGCTAGCGGTCTATCAGTTTTGTTGATCTTTTCAAAAGCCAGCTCCTGGATTGATTTTTTGGAGGGTTTTTTGTGTCTCCATCTCCTTCAGTTCTGCTCTGATCTTAGTTATTTCTTGCCTTCTGCTAGCTTTCGAATGTGTTTGCTCTTGCTTCTCTAGTTCTTTTAATTGTGATGTTAGGGTGTCAATTTTAGATCTTTGCTGCTTTCTCTTGTGGGCATTTAGTGCTATAAAGTTCCCTCTACACACTGCTTTAAATGTGTCTCAGAGATTCTGGTATGCTTTATCTTTGTTCTCATTGGTTTCAAAGAACATCTTTATTTCTGCCTTCATTTCATTATGTATCTGGTAGTCATTCAGGAGCAGGTTGTTCAGTTTCCATGTAGGTGAGCAGTTTGGATTGATTTTCTTAGTCCTGAGTTCTAGTTTGATTGCACTGTGGTCTGAGAGACAGTTTGTTATAATTTCTATTCTTTTACATTTGCTGAGGAGTGCTTTACTTCCAACTATGTAGTCAATTTTTGAATAAGTGCGATGTGGTGCTGAGAAGAATGTATATTCTGTTGATTTGGGGTGGAGAGTTCTGTAGATGTCTATTACGTCTGCTTGGTGCAGAGTTGAGTTCAATTCCTGAATATCCTTGTTAACTTTCTGTCTCATTGATCTGTCTAATGTTGACAGTGGGGTGTTAACATCTCTCATTATTATTGTATGGGAATCTAAATCTCTTTGTAAGTCTCTAAGGACTTGCTTTATGAATCTCGGTGCTCCTGTATTGGGCACATATATATTTAGGATAGTTAGCGCTTCCTGTTGAATTGATCCCCTTACCATTATGTAACAGCCTTCTTTATCTCTTTTGATCTTTGATGGTTTAAAATCTGTTTTATCAGAGACTAGGATTGCAACCCCTGCTTTTTTTTTGTTCTCCATTTGCTTGGTAGATCTTCCTCCATCCCTTTATTTTGAGACTATGTGTATCTCTGCATCTGAGGTGGGTCTCCTGAATACAGCAAACTGATGGGTCTTGACTCTTTATCCAATTTGCCAGTCTGTGTCTTTTATTTGGAGCATTTAGTCCATTTACATTTAAGGTTAATATTGTTATGTGTGAACTTGATCCTGTCATTGTGATATTAGCTGGTTATTTTGCTTGTTAGTTGATGCAGTTTCTTCCTAGCATAGATGGTGTTTACATTTTGGCATTTTTTTTGCAATGGCTGGTACCGGTTGTTCCTTTCCATGTTTAGTGCTTCCTTCAGGGTCTCTTGTAGGGCAGGCCTGGTGATGACAAAATCTCTCATCATTTGCTTGTCTGTAAAGGATTTTATTTCTCCTTCACTGATGAAACTTTGTTTTGCTGGATATGAAATTCTGGGTTTAAAATTCTTTTCTTTAAGAATGTTGAATATTGGCCCCCACTCTCTTCTGGCTTGGAGAGTTTCTGCCGAGAGATCTGCTGTTAGTCTGATGGGCTTCCCTTTGTGGGTAACCCGATCTTTCTCTCTGGCTGCCCTTAACATTTTTTCCTTCATTTCAACTTTGGTGAATCTGGCAATTATGTGTCTTGGAGTTGCTCTTCTCGAGGAGTATCTTTGTGGCGTTCTTTGTATTTCCTGAATTTGAATGTTGGCCTGCCTTACTAGGTTGGGGAAGTTCTCCTGAATGATATCCTGAAGAGTGTTTTCCAACTTGGTTCCATTTTCCCCCTCACTTTCAGGCACACCAATCAGATGTAGATTTGGTCTTTTCACATAATCCCATATTTCTTGGAGGCTTTGTTCATGTCTTTTTCCTTCTTTTTCTCTAGACTTCTCTTCTTGCTTCATTTCATTCATTTGATCTTCAATCAGTGATATTCTTTCTTCCAGTTGATCGAGTCGGTTACTGAAGCGTGTGCATTTGTCACGTATTTCTCATGTCATGGTTTTTATCTCTGTCGGCTCGTTTATGGCCTTCTCTGCATTGCTTATTCTAGTTATCCATTCTTCCATTCTTTTTTCAAGATTTTTAGTTTCTTTGCACTGGGTACGTAGTTCCTCCTTTAGCTCTGAGAAATTTGATCAACTGAAGCCTTCTTCTCTCAACTCATCAAAGTCACTCTTCGTCCAGCTTTGATCCATTGCTGGCTATGAGCTGTATTCCTTTGGAGGGGGTGATGCACTCTGATTTTTTGAATTTTTTGAATTTCCAGCTTTTCTGCCCTGCTTTGTCCCCATCTTTGTGGTTTTATCTGCCTTTGGTCTTTGATGCTGGTGACGTACTGATGGGGTTTTGGTGTGGGTGTCCTTTCTGTTTGTTAGTTTTCCTTCTAATAGTCAGGACTCTCAGCTATAGGTCTGTTGGAGATTGCTTGAGGTCCATTCCAGACCCTGTTTGCCTGGGTATCAGCAGCGGAGGCTGCAGAAGATAGAATATTGCTGTACGGAGAGTGCTGCTGTCTGATTCTTGCTCTGGAAGCTTCGTCTCAGGGGTGTACCCTGCCGTGTGAGGTGTAAGGTGTTGGTCTGCACCTAGTGGGGGATGTTCCCCAGTTAGGCTACTCAGGGGTCAGGGACCCACTTGAGCAGGCAGTCTGTCCGTTCTCAGATCTCAACCTCCATGCTGGGAGATCCACTGCTCTCTTCAAAGCTGTCAGACAGGGTCATTAACATCTGCAGAGGTTTCTGCTGCTTTTTGTTTTTTCTATGCCCTGTCCCCAAAGGTGGAGTCTACAGAGACAGGCAGGCCTCCTTGAGCTGCAGTGCGCTCCACCTAGTTCGAGCTTCCTGGAGGCTTTGTTTACCTACTTAAGTCTCAGCAATGGTGGGTGCCCCTCTCCCAGTCTTGCTGCTGCTGCCTTGCAGTTAGATCTCAGACTGCTGTGCTAGCAATGAGGGAGGCTCCGTGGGCGTGGGACCCTCCCAGCCAGGTGTGAGATATAATCTCCTGCTGTGCTGTTTGCTAAGACCCTTTGTAAAATGCAGTATTAGGGTGGGAGTTACCCGATTTTCCAGGTGTTGTGTGTCTCAGTTTCTAAAGGGATTCCCTTCCCCCTTGCGCTTCCCAGGTGAGGCGATGCCTTGCCCTGCTTCAGCTCTCACTGGTGTTGACCAGCACCGATTGTCTGGCACTCCCCAGTGAGATGAACCCAGTACCTCAGTTGGAAATGCAGAAATCACCCGTCTTCTGTGTCGCTGGCGCTGGCAGCTGGAGGCTGAAGCTATTCCTATTCGGACATCTTGCTCGCACCCCCCCTTTTTTTTTTTTTTTGGAGAACACTATCCTAGTTCTCCATCATCATATTTAGCATATTTGGATGAAATGTCCTATAAACTGAAATCACCTATCTGCCTACTGACTGTAAACTCTGGGTGATTAGAAATCATTATTTACTTCCTTGTTGTTAAATGCCCAACACCTCCACTGTTGCTAACTCATAGTAGGTGTCCAGTATGCTGACAATATGAAAGATAAAGAAGAGAGAAAATGCTTTTAGTTGGCTGAGATTGTGTATGCAGGTAAATTATCAAGGAAAGAATACTTGAATGGCCTTCACATGTGATTTTTTTTTCCTTTCCCTAATCAGCAATGTTGTATGCAATGCAAACATTCATGCTAGATCTTTCCTTCATGTCTAGTTTAGAAATTAGCCTATACTTTGGTTCTCAAACTGAATACTTGCCATATTTCATCTGCATTTTAAAATTTAATTTATTGTAGGATACCTAGGCAAAGTCAGTAGAAAAGATTATAAGAATATCCTCATCATTTCCTTTGTGCCTGGGAACATTCCAGTCCCATTACCTGGATTATTTCATGTAACACTTTCAACAACACTGAGATTTAAGTTTTATCTTTATTTGATAGACATCCATATGTAAGTTAAGAGAGAGTAACTGACTGGTCAAATGTCACATAACTAGTAAATAGTGAAGCTGGAAGTTGAACCAGGCCTGTCTGAATTTAGAAACTACTTATTCCACTGGAAGATTAAGGCGAATATGAGATAATAACCTCAACTCTTAGCTGTAAGTAAAATTTATATAAAAGTTGGGAGCCACGTTTCCCCTTGGGGGTACGGGAAAGGGTTTCTAATTTACTTAGGTAATTAGTTCACCTATTTATTACTTCTGTTGTCAAAATAACTTGTTTTAAATATACACCTTATTTAAGGTAATTCCATTTATAATCTCTTTGTGGATAGATGTCAGATTAATTCATACAGTTTGCTTCAGTTTCTCAGATTCTGTCTACCCCAAATCTTTTAGTTGACAATTTATTGTACAGACCAAAAACATTATTTTCTAAATAAAGGAAAGAAATTTTATATCAATAAACAGTATTTACTATACTTTTTCATTTATATATGAGTATATGTAAGTAACAAAACTGAGATAAATGCATGTGATTAAAATCTTTGGAGAAGCATTTTTTTCCTGAAAACTTTATAATTAAAATAATTACCAATATTTAAGTTGATCCATTTAGTTTATGTTAAACTGACACATTATGTCTATTCACTGAGTGCATAATGTTGATAGTTACCTCCAAAAGATATTTGTATACATTCATAAGGAAGTGGACTATGTTTCATTTTCAAAGTATCATTAACTCATTAGAACAAGTGATTTAGAAGAATCTTTGCTAAGCCTAACGGAGATAATGGTATATCATTTTCTCACAGGTGAGGGTGAATGCTAATCATCCCATAGACACATTAGCAAAGGGACAAATTATCATGTACGCAATATTTTTAAAGGATAACTTTTGAAATCTTTGATAGGCGGTTGTCCCATTGGATTTTAACTCTTTGCAATTTTGGCCCTCATATATGGCAATACTTAGTTTAGCTTGCAAAAGGTATCCTGTCAACTTGATGGCTGGAAAAGTAGTTATGTTACTAATATTTTCAATGGTATCTGTCCTGTTGAAGCCTTTCACTTTTCTTGTCCTATGTCTAAATTCTTAAAAGGCCCACAAGTTAAAAATGCATGTGAGGAAAGAATCCTCAGTTCACTGCTGTTCACTGTGCCATTAAACAATCCACTGTGGCCACCTTTACATATCAAACTGGTCATCTCCCGGGAGAATGAAAGGAATAAGACAGGTGGAGAACTGATGACATCAAACAAATATAAAGCTCCAATCAACCATGCATTAATTTTTCAAGCATTTATCTAAAGCTTTTTCTGTACTAAGCACTTCTTAGCTACTGAAGGTAAAAAGTGGAAGAGAACACAGTCCCTGTGGTCAAGAGACACTCATATACGTAATTACAAAATGCAGTAAATGTGATTCTAGCAATATATCAGATAATATTTATCAGTTGATTAATACAGTGCATGGCACCTGAAATGCCTTCAATAAATATTAGGGCATCATTATATATACTATTAATATTATAAAATATTTATATGTTCATCTATATTGTATATATCATATGCCATATATATGCTGTATGGCATACATGTACTATTAGTATTAAAAGCAGATTTTTTAAGTTATGGAAAACGAATAATGTTTGGTACTTTGCATGTGAAAGAAAGAAGAATCACCAAAATGCTTACAAAATGTTTAAGAAATTTGGTAGATTTTAAGAAACGAATTACATTAATATGAAAATAAGTAGAATCTTGAACTAGACAAATAAGCATTAGTTTCCTCACACCTGGGAAAGAGGAGCTTGTGGCCAAAGTCCTGAACTTTACAGGGTCTATCCCCATCCTTCTTCAGGTCATAACACTCCCCATACAGAGCTGACAGTCAACCTGCAAGAACATGCTCTAGATATGAACACCAGAGTTTCTTGAACAGTCTTTTATCTGCCTCCAGAAAATGTACAGTCCTCTTTTCCGCCTCTGCTCTAGAAGTGCAGACTGCACCAACATTGTCATAGCTGTACTACTGCATGGTGTCGAAGGGGTGGCTGCTTGCAGGGCATGTAACTGGACCTTGGGCATATGACCTGGGTTGTTTAGCTGTGTGAGCTGTAGCACTTGGACAAGAGGTGAGAGTTTGGGGTTATTTGTCCCTGTGCTGTCATATTCTGAAATAAAATTCTGATAGAAAAAGATTATAAATTTGGACTGGACCTTCAAAATCATGCTCAAGGTATGTATGTCAGAGTGGGAAGATAGAACCTATTTAACGATTTGATATATCTCACGGTGTTTACCTGTGTAGACATATGGTAAGTGGACTGCCATTTTGTTGCTTCCCTAGATCCTGAAAAGGTAAGGAGTAGACTTGTGACTTAGCCAAAAAGTAAAATTGGATAGATCATGGCATAATGGTTTAATTGGATAGATCATGGCATAATGGGTTATGTGATAAGAAAGCAGAAATGTATAGTGAGGAGGAAAAGGTGAGTAGTAAAATGTCATTACAATCAGATCATAAATTACCGGTGCTAAGGAGTATAGGCTTTCTATATGGTAGGGTAGTAATGTCCCCCAAGGATGTTCACTTCCAAATCCTTGGAACCTGTAAATATTTTAAGTTACATGGCAAAAGGGAATGTTTAGATGTGATTAGATTTACAAGGCTTGAGATGGGGAAAGTATCCTAGATTATTTGGAAAGAAATAATCTGATTACATGAGACTTGAAAAAACTAAAAACCTTTCCCAGCTGTGTTCAGAGAGATAGAGATATGTGAAAAGAACAAGCCTGAAAGAGATTCACTTTTGGTGGCTTTGAAGATGGTGGAAGGGGCCATGAGTTAAATGCCAGTTGCCTCTAGGAACTAGAAAGGACAAGAAAACAAAAATCCTTCTTTAGAGCCTCCAAAAAGTAACACAGCCCTGCCGATACCTCGGGTTTAGCCCAATGAGACCCATGCCAGACTTTTTACCTCTGGAGCTGTAAGATAATTGATTTTTGTTATTTTAAGCCTCTATGTTTTTAGTAATTTGTTACAGTTGCAATAGAAAACAAACAAACAAAAAAAAAACAGCATTGCTGAAAATGTTTCCAGAAAATCTTACTTGAGGTTAAAAATAAATTCCTGTTGTAACCTTTAAAAATGTTTTTGTCACAAATAGAAGAACACCTGACAATTAGTGACTTTAATAAATGGTCTACTTTTTCTGGCCTAAGAAGTAGTCCAGTGGTAGGAACTCTGGTCTAGACAGCTATGCAAGGATGTGGGATCCTTTACCTTTCTGCCCTATCACAATTCAGGTTGCATGCTCATGGTCACAAGATGACTATTCTAAATGTTTTGTCTGTGTTCCAGATGAGAAGAAAGTATGAGGGAGCATGCTAGGATGAAAATACATGGTGGCATCCTCCTTTCCAAAGCATTTTTTTTCCAGAAGCTCTACCCATCAACCATGCTTAAATCTTCTTGGCCAAGACAAACTTACTTGGCAACTTACTAAAAAGAAGTCTAGTATTTTATACAGAAACATTACCAATAATAAGATTTCCAATAACGAGAAAGAAAAATAAGAAGTTTGGGGAAGACAAGACAAGGGCCTGAACTGCATGGCTTCTCACTGCCTCTAAGTTAGTGTGTATTGTGACTCTCCAAGGCAAGGTATTAAGTACAGCATTTCCCAAACTTATCTGAATGTGGAAAAATGAGATTTTCATAAGGAAGAAAGTCTTACCAGACTAGTGTATAGAACAGTTTGTAAAATGCTGTTAGGCAAAAGGATCCAACAAAAGATTCTGAACAGGAGAATAGCTTGATCTTTTATCATTCTTTTTTTTTTTTTTTTTTTTTTTTTTTTTTTTTTTTTTTTTTTTTTTTTTGAGACGGAGTCTTGCTCTGTCACCCAGGCTGGAGTGCAGTGGCCGGATCTCAGCTCACTGCAAGCTCCGCCTCCCGGGTTCACGCCATTCTCCTGCCTCAGCCTCCCGAGTAGCTGGGACTACAGGCACCTGCCACCTCGCCCGGCTAAGTTTTTGTATTTTTAGTAGAGACGGGGTTTCACTGTGTTACCCAGGATGGTCTCGATCTCCTGACCTCGTGATCCGCCCATCTCGGCCTCCCAAAGTGCTGGGATTACAGGCTTGAGCCACCGCGCCCGGCCGATCTTTTATCATTCTAATAGTAGAGTGGCCATGAGTGACAGGCAAACATCTCTTTGTATAGCTTATGCTCCTGCTGCATGCAAGGCACAGATTAAGCCCCAGGTACATCAGGGGGACTAAATATTCTCTAGTATTATGTTGGAACAGCTAAATGTTTTTAAATTCTCAGAATGCTCTCTCTCAAAACATGTACATTTTTTCATATCTAATTTATTAATTAACCAATTCAATTTCCAAGAGTCTAAAGAAACTAATTTACTTTTGTCTGAGTTATTTGGATATATTAGAAAGTCTTAAAGAGGATAATAACCTAATCATATTTTTCATTTTAAAGTGGAAAATACTACAGACATCACTGAATCTTGAGTAGCAATGAGGAAAGAACTCACACCCAAAGGTTACAAATGCTATTACACAGCTGTCCAGTGGCAATCTTATGGTTAGAGCCCAGTTATCTCAGTACTCAGGTTGGTGGTTATACATTGTTCCAAAGCAACACCAGAAAGTAAGATTTTACCTGGTATAAGAATTATATTTCAAGGATAATATTACTCTGGAGAAAGGACACCCTATCCAACACATGGTGCCAGAAAAACTGGATAGCCATACGCAGAAGAATGAAACTGGACCCATATATCTCACCATATACAAACATTTAACTCAGTACGGATTAAAGACTTAAATATAAGACCTGAAACTATAAAAATCCTAGAAGAAACCCTAGGAAACACTCTTCTGGACACTGGCATAGGGAAATAATTTATGACTAAGACATCAAAAGCAAATGCAACAAAAACAAAAACAGACAAGACAATCAAATCAAAAAGTTCTGCACAGTGAAATCATCATAACAGAACAAACAGACAACCTATAAAATGGGAGAAAACACATGCAAACTATACATCCAACGAAGGGCTAATATCCAGAATCTACAAGAAACTCAAATAGAAAGAAAAAAGACCCCACAAATAACCCATTAAAAAGCAGGCCAAGGACATGGAGACATTTCTCAAAAGAAGACATGCAAGTGGTCAAGAAACATGCGAAAAAATGTTCAACATCACTAATCATCAGACAAATGCAAATCCAAACCACAGTGAGATACCATCTCACACCAGTCAGAATGGCTATTATTAAAAGGTCAAAAAATAACAGATATTGGCAAGGATGCAGAGAAAAGGGAATGCTTATATACTATTGGTGAGAATGTAAATCAGTTCAACTCCTATGGAAAACAGTATGGAGATTTCTCAAATACCCAAAATAGAACTACTATTCAATCTTGCAATCCCACTATTAGGTATCTATGCAAAGGAAAATAAATTGTATAAAGAAGACACCCGCACTGACATGTTTATCACATCATTATTCATAATAGAAAAATCATGAAATCGACCTAAGAGTTCATCAACAGATAATTGGATAAAGAAAACATGGCATGTGTATATACACACACACCCAGACACATATATATATATATAAACACATAACTTCACATATGCATGCATGACTTCATGTTATTATTGGATCAACATTTATTGCTGTCTGCCTCCTCCGCCAATTAAAATTCCACTTTACATCCAACCACCACTTTGACTTTGAAGCCGCCACCTGATATTGGCACTTTGTATATGTAGTATGACTATTCTCCTACATCTTTATCTACTGATGAGGATCCTACTCTTTTAGTATAAACAGTACCATTGACTTCCAATCAATTAGTTTCAATAATATCCAAAAGAGAGTAATTAACGTGACACTAGCCCTCGTAACCTTACTGGCCCTATTACTAATAGTTATATTTTGGCTCCCACAATTTAATAGTTATATAGAAAAATCCAGCCCCTATGAATGCGAATTTGACTCGATAACCTCCACCTGCCTCCCCTTCCCCATAAAATTTTTCCTAGTAGCCATGATATTTCTCCTCTTCGACTTAGAAATCACTCTGCTGCTACCCTTGCCTTGAGCCCTTCAAACAAACAACCTGACACTAATAATCAGCACAGCCCTTATTGCTAGTTACCATTTTAATCCTAGGCTTGACTTATGAATGAACCCAAAAAGGGTCAGATTGAATTGAACTGGTAAATAGCTTAAGTCAAAATAAATAAATTATTTCAACTCATTAGATTATGATAGACCATATTTACCAAGTGCCTTCTATTTACATCAATATTATATTAGCATACACCATGTCACTGCTGGGAGTATTATTCTATCAATGCCACCTAATAGAATCCCTATTATGCCTAGAAGGCATAATAGTATCATAAATTTATAAATAAATATTATTTATAATAAATATTCTTTTTTTTTTTTTTTTTTTTTTTTTTTGAGACAGAGTCTCGCTCAATCGCCCAGGCTGGAGTGCAGTGGTGCCATCTCAGCTCGCTGCAAGCTCCGCCTCCCAGATTCACACCATTCTCCTGCCTCAGACTCCCAAGTAGCTGGGACTAAAGGCGCCCGCCACCACGTCTGGCTAATTTTTTGTATTTTTAGTACAGACAGGGTTTCACCATGTTAGCCAGGATGGTCTTGATATGCTGACCTTGTGATCCGTCTGCCTCAGCCTCCCAAAGTGCTGGAATTACAGGCATGAGCCACCACGCCTGGCTTTAAATATACATTTATGGCCGGGTGCGGTGGCTCAAGCCTGTAATCCCAGCACTTTGGGAGGCTGAGATGGGCGGATTACAAGGTCAGGAGATCGAGACCATCCTGGCTAACCCCGTGAAACCCCATCTCTACTAAAAAATACAAAAAACTAGCCGGGTGAGGTGGCAGGCGCCTGCAGTCCCAGCTACTCGGGAGGCTGAGGCAGGAGAATGGCGTAAACCTGGGAGGCAGAGCTTGCGGTGAGCTGAGATCCGGCCACTGCACTCCAGCCTGGGTGACAGAGCGAGACTCCATCTCAAAAAAAAAAAAAAAAAAAAAAAAATTACATTTATAACTTTAAACATACATTTAAATTTAAACTTTAAAGTTTTAACTTTAAACATACATTTAAAGTTAAACATACATAAAGTTAAACTCTTATAACTTTAAACATACGTTTCACTCTAGCATCCATAATACTCATCATCCTCCTAGGATTTGCTGCCTCTGAAGCCGCAGTGGGCCTTGCCTTACTAGTTTCAATCTCCAGTATATACAGTCTAGATTACATACAAAGTCTAAATTGACTTCAATGTTAAAAATCATTATTCCAACAAGTATACTGTTACCAATGACATCATTCTCTAAAGATTCTATCATCTGAATCAACATCACTACCCACAGCCTACTCATCAGTCCCATTACCTTACTATTTTTTAAGCAGTTCAACAATAACTCATCCGACTTCTCATTAATCTTCTCTTCTGACCCGGTGACCTCGCCCCTTCTAATCTTAACAACCTGACTACTACCTCTTATAATCCTAGCAAGCCAATATCACCTGTCCATTGAATTGCCCCCACGAAAAAAGCTCTGTATTTCTATATTGATTTCCATGCAGATTTTTAAAATTATAGCATTCACAGTCACAGAACTAATTATATTTTATATCCTCTTTGAAGCTAAACTAATTCCTACCCTAATTATCATCACCTGCTGAGGTAACCGACCAGAAAGCCTCAATGCCAGTGCATATTTCTTATTTTATACACTAGTAGGGTCCCTTCCTCTAGTTATTACACTTGTTTATATTTAAAATACCTCAGGTTCACTAAATATGCTAGTAATGATACTTACCACCCAAGAGCTATTAGCCTCCTAATCCAATAACCTTATATGATTAGCATATATTATGGATTTTATCGTAAAAATACCTCTATATGGACTTCACTTATGACTCCCCAAAGCCCACATAGAAGCTCCTATTGCCGGCTCAATAGTACTTGCAGCAGTACTCCTAAAACTCATAGGCTGCAGTATAATACAGCTTACGCTTATTCTCAACCCCCTAACAGAACATATAGCCTTCCCCTTCCTCATACTATTCCTATGAGAGATAGTAATAACAAGCTCTATTTGTCTGTGACAAGCCGATCTAGAGTCACTTATTGCCTACTCCTGTGTTAGCCACATAGCACTTGTTATCATGGCTATCCTCATTCAAACCCCTTGAAGCTTTACAGGTGTAGTCACCCTTATAATTGCTCATGGACTCACTTCATCCTTACTGTTCTGCCTAGCAAATTCGAACTACAAACGAGTCCATAGCCAAATCACATTACTTACCCGAGTCCTTCAAACACTGTTTCCACTAATGGCCTCTTCATGACTCCTAGCAAATCTCACAAACCTTTAATCTACCATTAATCTAGTAGGAGAAATCTTTGTAACTATGGCTTCATTCTCCTGATGAAACATACTTTTATGCTTATCGGACTTAATATACTAAGTACAGCCCTTTATTTCCTATGTATGCTAATCATGATACAATGAGGGGCACTTGCATATTAACAATATTAAACCTTCCTTTACACAAGAAAATACATTAATACTTATACATCTTGCTATTATCCTTGAAGTCTAAAATTATTATGGAGTTTGCATGCTGTAGCTATAGTTTAACCAAAATATTAGATTGTGAACCTAATAAGAGAAGCCTACAACTTCTTATCTACCAAGAAAGTATGCAAGAACTGCTAACTCATGCCCCCATGCCTAACAACATGGCTTTCTCAACTTTTAAAGGATTAGAGTTGTCCGTTGGTCTTAGGAACCGAAAACATTGGTGTAACTCCAAATAAAAGTAACAAACATGTATTTTTCCACTACCATAATAGCCCCGATCCCGTTAACCTTACTATTATTATCTTAACCAACCTCTACAAAAAAAGGTTTATACCCAAATTACGTAAAAATATCTATCGCATGCACATTCATCATTAGCCTCATCCCTACAACAATGTTTATATGTACAGGCCAGTAAGTCATCTCAAACTGACATTGAATGAGAATCCAAACTCTTAAATTCTCACTAAGCTTCAGACTACACTACTCCTCCACAATGTTTATCCCAGTAGTAGTATTTGTTACCTGACCTATTGTAGAATTCTCAATATGATACATAAACTCAGACCCTAACATTAATCAATTTTTCAAATACTTACTTACTTTCCTCATCACAATACGAATTCTGGTTACCGGCATCAACCTCTTTCAACTCTGTATCAGATAAGAAGGTGTAGGAATTATGTCTTTCTTACTAATTGGTTGATGATACGGCTGAGCAGTTGCTAATACAGCAGCCCTCCAAGCAGTTCTGTACAACTGCATTGGCGACATTGACTTTATTTTAGCTATAGCATGATTCCTCTTATCCTCCAACACATGAGCACTTCAACAAGCATTTATTCTAAGCCCTACCCCCACGCCCTTCCATTAATTAGCCTTCTCTTAGCAGCAGCTGGAAAGTCAGCTCAATTAGGCCTCCATCCCTGACTTCCATCAGCCATAGAAGGCCCAGCCCCAGTCTCGGCCCTCCTCCACTCCAGCACTATAGTTGTAGCAGAAGTTTACCTGCTCATCCGCTTCTACCCTTTAATAGAAAACAATCTATCAATTCAAACATTTACATTATGTCTAGGGGCTGTTACCACCTTATTTACAGCAATCTGTGCTCTAACACAAAATGATATCAAAAAAATTGTAGCAGTCTCCACCTCAAGCCAGCTGGGCCTCATAATAGTCACAATTGGCATTAATCAGCCACACCTAGCATTCCTCCACATCTGTACCCATGCCTTGTTTAAAGCTATATAATTTATATGTTCTGGGTCCATCATCCATAATCTCAATAATGAACAAGATACCTGAAAAATAGGAGGGCTATTCAAGACTTTACCCCTCACTTCCTCCTCCCTTATTATTGGCAGCCTCGCATCTTTCCTCACAGGCTTTTACTCTAAAGACCTTATTATTGAAACCGCAAACACATCATACTCCAACGTCTGATCCATTTTTATTACTCTTATTGCCACCTCCTTAACAGCAGTCTATAGTGCCCGTATTATTTTCTTCACTCTGATAGGACAACCCCGCTTCAAAACTCTGATTATTATTAACGAAAATAATCCCTTCCTGATTAACTCAAGCACCTAACAATCGGCAGTATCTTCGCTAGATTCCTCATCGCCAACAACTATACCCGAAACAACTATACCACTCCCCCTAAAGCTCACAGCACTAGGTGTGACCGCCTTAGGCCTCTTACTAGCCACAGAGCTTAATCTCATAATTAATAACCTTAAACTAAAGTACCCATTACAGACATTCAACTTCTCCAATAGACTAAGTTTCTATTTAGCCTCAATATACCGTACAACCCCTTACTCAAGCCCAATCACAAGCCAAAATCTGGCTTCGCTTCTACTAGACCTAATTTGACTACAAAAGTCTATACCAAAGACTATTTCACAATCTCAAGTCTCAACCTCCTTACCACCATATCTACTCAAAAAGACCTAATTAAATTCTACTTTCTTTTTTATTCCATCCTTTCTAACCCTACTCTTAATTATCTAATCTATTACCCCAAGTAATTTCATTTGCAACATAAATACTAACAAATAATGATCAACCAGCAACTACCACTAATCAACACCCATAACTGTACAAGGCAGCCACACCCAGAGAATCCTCACAGAACAACCCTGCCCCCTCACTCTCAAAAATTATTCAACTCTCTATGCTATTTAAATCAATCGTGACCACCACCCCATCATACTCAACTATCCACCCAACCAACACCAACTCTATTAATAATCCTAATTAATAAAGCCCCTCAAATGTCAATACTTGACCCCCATGGTTCAAGGTACTCCTCAATAGCCATCACCACAGTATAACCGAAGACAACCATCGTACCACCCAAATAAATTAAAAAGACCATTAACCCCACAAAAGTCCCACCAAAATTCAACACAATACCACAACCCACAGCACCACTAATAATTAGCCCTAAACCCCCATAAATAGGAGAAGGTTTCAAAGAAAAACCTACAAATCTCATAACCAAAAGAACACTTAATAAAGCATATGCCATTATTCCCACATGGACTATAACCGTGTCTAATGACATGAACAATCATCATTGTACTTCAACTATAAGAACACTAATGACCAACACCCGCAAAACACACTCACTAATAAAAATTATTAACTACTCATTCATTGATCTTCCCACACTATCTAACATTTCTACATGATGAAACTTTGGCTCACTTCTTGGTGCCTGCCTTATTCTCCAGATCATCACAGGGTTGTTTTTAGCCATGCACTGTATATCAGACACCTCAACTGCCTTCTCTTCAGTTGCTCACATCAGCCGAGATGTAAACTATGGCTGAACAGTCCACTATTTCCATGCTAATGGCGCTTCAATATTTTTCATCTGCCTCTTCTTACATGTTGTCTGAGGCTTATACTATGGGTCATTTATATACCTAGAAACCTGAAATATTGGCATTAGCCTCTTCCTCACAATTATAGCAAGAGCATTCATAGGCTATGTGCTCCCGTGAGGCCAAATATCATTCTGAGGTGCTACAGTAATTACAAATCTACTATCAGCCATCCCATATATTAGAACTGACCTCGTGCGATGAATCTGAGGCGGCTTCTCAGTTAACAAAGTCACCCTCACACGATTTTTCGCCTTCCATTTCATCTTGCCCTTCATCATTACTGCTCTAGCAACTGTTCACTTTTTATTCTTGTATGAAACAGGGTCTAACAACATTTCAGGGGTTTAATCAGACCCTGACAAAATCACTTGCCACCCCTGCCATACAACCAAAGATATTCTAGGTTTAATTTTTCTCCTCCTCCTTCTAATAACTCCAGTACTATCTTTGCCTGAAGTCCTGAGTGACCCAGATAATTATACTTTGGCCAACCCTCTGAACATCCAATCCCACATTAAGCCAGGGTGATACTTTTTGTTTGCATGTGCAAACAAAATATTTATGTGTGTATATATATGTGTGTGTGTATATATGTGTGTGTGTGTGTGTGTGTGTGTGTATCCTGGAATACTACTCAGCCACACAAAAGAATAAAATCATGTCTTTTTTAGCAACATAGATGAAACTGGAGGCCATTACCCTAAGTGAAATAATTCAGAAACGGAAAGTCTAATACTGCATGTTGTCACTTGTAAGTGGGAGTTAAACGATGTGTACACATAAACATACAGAGTGGAATAATAGACATTGAAGACTAAAAAAGGTGGGGGGGTGAAAGAGGGTGAGGGATAAGAAATTACCTATTAGGTACAATGTACACTATTCAGGTGATGGGTACACTAAAAGCCCAAACATCACCAGTATGTGATATATTCGTGTAACAAAAATGCACTTATACCCCTTAAATCCATAAAGAAACAAAATTTAAACTGTATAGTATAGTAAATACATAATCCAGTAGCGTCATCATTTATTATTACTGTCATTGTCAAGTATTATGTACTATACATATTTGAATATGCTATACTTTCCTATGAATGGCAGAGCAGTAGGTCTGTTTATATACCAGCATCACCACAAACACATGAAAAAAAAGTAGCATTAGAATACAGAGAAGACATACTTTTAGGCTGGTTTTCTTTTTCCTTCTGTGAAATAAAACTACTGCCTCCTACCTGTTTCTGCTTCCAAGAAAGAAGCTTAAGTGGACATGATTTCCAAACTGTCTTTATTACTATAATAGGGTTGTACTTTATTTCAAACATTTTTCTGGTTGGAATTAACTAAAATATTACCTCCTTACAGCAATTCAGTTAACAAGTGTGGGCATAGTTGTAAATTCAGTAACATATTTTAATATACCATGCTACATTCATCCCATTTATTTATTAAGCACTTTTTAAAGACAGAGCCCTGTGCTGGGCACTGAAGATGCAATGTGTGTGACACATGATTCTTCTCTTCAGAAAAATTTTACTTTGGGTAGAGAGATAAAAGCAATTCAGAAACTGGCAAGTAAAACCTGCAGGTAATGCCACTTTAGGAAAAGGAATGACATTTAAGCAGAGGGCAAATCATAAGAAAAACTGTTTACTACAGATTTGGGAAGCATTTGAAGGCTAATTAGGCCTCAGAGCTACATCACTGGAACTCAAGGAGATCCACAGAGTATGAGTTTGGATTTCAAAAATATGGATAAAATGAGACCTTTCCCACAGAAACATTCATTTGTCCCTCCCATGTATTCTCCTAACACCCTTGGCATATCTCTAACTTTGCCATTGTTTCAACATCCTGTAATACTCCGTTTCTCTGCATGTCTACCCCAAAGTATTTTGAGCTTCTTTAGGTAATTAACCAATAACTTTTAATTATTGACTTCTCAGTTCCAAACACAGTGCTAGGCATATGATAAGTACTGGATTAATGTATATTAGATGAGTATTTTATGCATTAAAAAATTTCAGGAGAAGAGATTGTTTCTTCCCATTATTTTTTATTTCTACAAATTGAATACCTGTAGAGAGTCAAATCCTTGTTAGCTTTCTAAAAAGCAGCCCTTAGTTGTGAGAAATATATTGGGAATATAGTCAGCACACACGAGTTCAAATTCTATTTTTACTACTTTCTGTTCTTGGGCTTCTAAGCTCGTAACTTAACCTTTCTAAATCTCAGTTTCTAAGAAGATTAAACAAAGAGGTAATCCACGGAATAGATGTCCCTTTCCCTGGAAGGGTTTTTAAAACATATTTGCTTTCTATAACGATAAAAAGTAGTAACGCATGTCGTATCAGACACTCATTGTGCCTGCATCACATCCCCTGGCACCATGTGACTTCAGCTGCCAATGACATGGATGTTTCCATGCAAACTCAGGCTCATCTTGATTGTCACCCTACATAGCAGACAGTCTTTCTGCAGTTTTCTCCAGCAATGTCTCTGAACTTCCATAAGCTACTATACAAGCAGAGCCCAGAATTATAGAGTTGAAATTTCCAAGAGAACAGCTTCAATCAATGGAAGTAGCACACTAGTAATTAAAAGCTGCATTCTCTCATCAGCCATATGGGCAATTCTAGGAAGAATGCTGTGGACTTCTCAGGGATTCTGACAGACTGCCATTCGTTGGTTACAGAATTTATTTTTTTCTCATTCTTCCTGCTTCTTTACTTCTACTTTCTGAGATTTCCTTCCAAATGAACTACTTGTAAACAAATCCTTGTATCAGATTGTTTTGTGGGAAATTCATACTAGGTCTTTGAGAGTTGTTTTAAAGTATCTCGCCTTTCAGTGATAAAAACATTTAGTATAATTTATAATGCCAGTATGTCCCAGCAAGTTCTTGCCTTGACTTACAAACCCAGAGATATAGGCTTCTATGTATTCTCCATAAAGTTAACGAATAAAGGAAATACATGACAGAACCTTTCAGCATTGCTCCTAATATGTTTTTCAATGACTTTTCTATTTTGTTGTTAAATGATTCAAGAAATAAAGATCTATTCCTTGACCCTTAAGAGAACATGGCAGTTGGGGATCCAGCTATGATAGACTACATAGTCCTTCAGAGTTTGGAGGAATTGGGAAGATATTGCATTTTAAGGAGGCATTTTTCTCTCAGTAGATAAGAATTGATTGCTAAGACTGGTCTGCCTTGATTAAGCCATTTCCATAATGGAGAATATACTTTGCCTCAGAAATTAACTAATTTTAAGTAAAATAAAAGGTGGAAAAATATAGAATATCTGAAGCAAAAATCATTCTCTAAAACTCAAGATTATTTTACGCTGACAGCATATTATTTAACTTGGTTTAGAATGAGTTAAGTTCAGTGCAGTAAATCAGAAGGGAGTTCCTAGTTTATACATAGCACTGTGCCAGGCTCTGGAGAGTCAACGAAAAGTAAGATGCATTCCCTCACCTTCTAACTTATACTCCTGCAAAGGAAGAAGAACTTTCAAAGGTTAATTTTAAGAACACATTTTCAGTTTTAAATTTTAGGTATGCCCAAGAGGTTAAAGATCCCTGGAAGAAAGGCCATTCCCATAACCAGAAAGTTTAAAGAATATTTCAGGATTAAAACATGAACAAAATTTTGGATGAGAAGTAAACCAGGAAAATAAAGGTGGAAATGATGCTCTAGAAGAGGGAATCACATGAGCAGAGTCTAATATGGGGCATGTTGGGTCTACAAGGTTCTATGTGAATTTATGGATCATTTCAGCTTGATATAAAATAAAATCCAAGTCAACCTGTGGGCAAAATATCTGAGCAGACAATTCACCAATGAAAGCTGGCAAATAGTGAATATGTATATGAAAAGTAGCACAATATTTTATGTCATCAGGGAATTTCAAGTTTAAAAAACAAGATATCATTACATTTAGTTTTGGACTAAAATCCAAAACACAGACAACACCAAATACTGACAAGGATGTGAAGCAACAAGAATTTTCATTATTTGCTGATGGGAATGGAAAATAATAGCAACTTTGGAAGACAACTGGGGAGTTTCTTACAGAGCAAAATTTAAATATAGTCTTAATTTATGATTCAGCAATCATTCTACTAGGATTTTACCTAAATGTTTGAAAACTGTCTTAGTCAGTTCTGGTGGCTATAACAAAATAATATAGACTTAGTGACTTATAAATAATGACACTGATTTCTCACAGTTCTGAAGGCTGAACATCTGAGATCAGCGTGGCAGCATGGTGAGAAGCCTTGGCTGCATTGCAGGCTACCAACTTGTATCCTCACGTGGTGGAATGAGAGCCAGACAGCTTCTGGTGTCTCTTTTATAAGCATATTAATCCACTTTTACGACCTAAATTAGCTTCTAAAGTCATTACATTACATTGAGGGTAGGATTTCAACATATAAATATTGGGGGTGGGGGAATATAAACATTCAATCCATTGAAAAAAATTATGTCCACACAAAAAGTTACATCCACACAAAATATTCCACGCAAATATTTATAGTAGCTTTATTCAGAATAGCCAAAAATTAGAGATGACCAAGATATTCTTCAATGAGTAATGGATAAACTGTGGTGTGTCAATGAAATGGAATATCGTCCGGCAATAAAATGAGTGATCAAATGACAAAAAGACACGGAGGAAATTTGAATGCATATTGTCTACTAAAATAAGCCAATCTGAAAAGGTTACGTGGTGTTTGATTCCAATCATAAACATTCTGGAAAAGGGAAAACCATGGAAACCATAAAAAGATCAGCTAATGCCAGGGGCAGCATGAGGGTGAAGAGGAGAGGGACAAACAAGTGAAACAGGGGACTTTTAGGGCATTGAAACTATCACGTATGAGTATGGTATAACGCATTTGGCAAAACCCAGAAACTGGCATAACGGAAAGACTGATCTTAATATACACTATGGACTTTGGTTTAAAATAGTATATCAATATTTATTCACCAATTATAACAAATGGGCCATACCAATGTGAAATATTAATAATATGAGAAACCGGGGAAAAGTGAGTGAGTGAGAGAGACAGAGAAAGAGAAAGAGAAAGGATGGAAACTGTATTTTTCTGCTCACTTTTCTGTAAACCTACACATGTTCTAAATATAATTTTCAAAAAGGAAAAAAAGACATAAAAACCAACTGCACATATGCTTATTTCTGATTTAAAACCTCAACATGTTGAACTCCGTGTTTGTGGTGAATTTCAAGTGCATGTTTCCAAATCCAGCATTAGACATCTTAAAGTCTGACTATATAAAATACATTATATTGACAATGGTTCATTTTCACTGTGACTAGGATGGTTAAAAAACAAGTACAACTAGCAGCTAGTTCAAAATAGTATATATTCTTACATTATCTTTATAGCTAATGTAGACACTATTGTCCCCCTTTAAAAACTGAGGAGATAGGCTGAGTACTGAGGTCAAATGTCAGACAAGGAGCAAACAAGTACAGATCCAAACCTTGTCATTTTTCTTAACTTCCATGCTGCTTTTAATAACACAAACATAAATTACATAGGCATTGGATCAAACAAAATATATATCTTGACCGTTCATAAGAAAACCCAAGTCTAACTTTTTACTCAACAGGCAGCACTACTTGTACCCATGATGTGCTAGAGAACCGTGTATGTCCTCAATTTTTTACTCACTTATTGAGCAATATTCTGCCAAAAAGTTATCATTTACATAATGAGAGCAATAAAGCAATGGACGAATTTTGGGATCAAATACTGTCTGCTAATTCCCCTTGATTTATTTACAGGCATATCTAATGTTTATAGTAGAGAGAATTTCCTTCCCAAGCAAGCAGCTATGATTCTAGAATTAGCCAGAATCACCCTCAGTTCAGCATAAAGCTTGAAATGTAATATATAGGTGGATGTTCCAGTTGAGTCTGTGACTCTTCCAAAGGGTACAAGACTTTCTTACTCCTGGCTTTGGATATACATGACATTTTTTGGTGGAATGAATTGTTCCCTATGCAGAGTGCTGCCCTACATTACAACATACCTAACCTTGGGTTTCATGTGTACATGCTTTCACATGTACACTTTTGAGGACTGGAAATGGCTTCTCTAGTACACAAGTACAAGTGCCTCATAAAAAGTGTTAAAAGAGTTTCACCACTGAACCAAAAATGTAAAAACAATTTACTGAAAGCAAATAAGAAAACAACACAATAAGAATAATGCTGAGATAGTCCCAAGATAATTAACATTATATTTTCAGATAAATATGTTATACCCAATTTATGAACACTTAAATATTAGTTTATTTATTTTTACTAATTTCTTACCTTTCCATGACATCATAAATGTATTATATAAAACAATGTAACTATAGATCTAATTTCCAGGTTACAGATCCTGATATGGCCTATATATTTTTATGAATAATACTTACATAGTGTGGTGTATGAGTCCGTCTTTCCCCTTTATTAAAGACAGTATAATGATCTATTGTTATTATTATCATACAAACTGACTCTACCCTGTTGTGTAACCTGAGATCCACAGTAAGAGTTCTGGGATCTACACTGCACAATCCCCCTCATTTCTTAACAAGAATTATTCAGGTAAATCATTTTACTCTTTGACAAGTCAGTCAAACTTGGAGGTATTTTGTGTGTGTGTGCGTGTGTGTGTGTGTGTGTGTGTGTGTGTGTGTGTTTTAATACTTTAAGTTCTGGGATACATGTACAGAACGTGCTGGTTTGTTAAATAGGTATACACATGCCATGGTGGTTTGCTGCACCCATCAACCCATCATCTACATTAGCTATTTCTCCTAATGCTCTCCCTCCCCTAACCTCCCACCCCTCAACAGGCCCAAGTGTGTGATGTTCCCCTCCCTGTGTCCACATATTCTCACTGTTCAGCTCCCACTTTTGAGGGAGAACATGCGGTGTTTGGTTTTCTGTTACTGTGTTAGTTTGCTGAGAATGATGGTTTACAGTTTTATCCATGTCCCTGTGAAGGACATGAACTCATCCTTTTTTATGACTTCATAGTATTCCATGGTGTATACATATCACATTTTCTTTATTCAGTCTATCATTGATAGGCATTTCGGTTGGTTCCAACCTTAGCTATTGTAAATAATGCTGCAATAAACATATATGTACATGTGTTTTTATAGTAGAATGATTTATAATCCTTTGGGTATATACCCAGTAAAGGGATTGCTAGATCAAATGGTATTTTTGGTTCTAGATCCTTTAGGAATTGCCACACTGTCTTCCACAATTGTTGAACTAATTTATACTCCCACCAACAGTGTAAAAGCATTCCTATTTCTCCACATCATCCCCAGCATCTGTTGTTTCCTGACTTTTTAATGATTGCCATTCTAACTGGCATGAGATGGTATCTCATTGTGGTTTTGATTTGCATTTCTCAAATGACCAGTGATGATGAGCTTTTTTTCATATGTTTGTTGGCTGCATAAACATCTTCTTTTGAGAAGTGTGTGTTCATATCCTTCGCCCACTTTTTGATGGAGTTGTTTGTTTTTTTCTTGTAAATTTAAGTTCCTTGTAGATTCTGAATACAGAATGTTCTCCCATTCTGTAGGTTGCCTGTTCACTCTGATGATAGTTTATTTTTCTGTGTAGAAGCTCTTTAGTTTAATTAGATCCCATTTGTCAATTTTGGCTTTTTTGGCCATTGCTTTTGGTGTTTTAGTTATGAAGTCTTTGCCCATGCATATGTCCTGAATGGTATTGCCTAGGTTTTTTCTTGGGTTTTTATGGTTTTAGGTGTTTTGTTTGTTTGTTTGTTTGTTTTGAGACAGAGTCTTGCTCTGTCGCCCAGGCTGGAGTGCAGTGGTGCGATCTCGGCTCACTGCAAGCTCCGCCTCCCAGGTTCACGCCATTCTCCTGCCTCCACCTCCTGAGTAGCTGGGACTACAGGCGCCCGCCACCAGGCCCAGCTAATTTTTTGTATTTTTAGTAGAGACAGGGTTTCACCATGTTAGCCAGGATGGTCTCCATCTCCTGACCTCGTGATCCGCCCACCTCGGCCTCCCAAAGTGCTGGGATTACAGGCGTGAGCCACTGCACCTGGCCGGTTTTAGGTCTTATGTTTAAGTGTTTAATTTATCTTGAGTAAATCTTTGTGTAAAGTGTAAGGAAGGGGTCCAGTTTCAGTTTTCTGCATATGACTAGCCAATTTTCCCAACACCATTTATTAAATAGGGAATCCTTTCCCCATGGGTTGTTTTTGTCAGGTTTGTCAAAGATCAGACGGTTGTAGATGTCTGGTGTTGTTTCTGAGGCCTCTGTTATGTGAAAATATCCAAACCTAGTGATATGGTTTGGCTGTGTCTCCATCCAAATCTCACCTTGAATTGTAATAATCCCCACTTGTCCAGTGCAGGGACAGGTGGAGATAACTGAATCATGGAGGTGGTTTCCCCATACTGTTCTCATGGTAGTAAACAAGTCTTACCAGACCTGATAGTTTTAGAAATGGGATTTCCTCTGCACAAACTCTCGTGCCTACTGCCATGTAAGACTTGACTTTTCTCCTCATTCACCTTCTACCATGACAGTGAGGCCTCCCTAGCCTTGTAGAACTGTGAGTCAATTAAACTTCTTTCCTTTATAAATTACCCAGTCTCTGGTATGTCTTTATTAGCAGCATGAGAACAGACTAATACACTAGTATTATATTATATAATAATATATAACACTCCAAACCCATTTCTAGTCATTTCTTTCCTCTATACCAACCACATTTCTCTAGGACTCACCTGAGTCTCTAGTCTTCTGCAGGGCCAAGCAACAGTCAATTGCGCCACACTTTCTCTTCACCCAGGGCCCTGTAGCTTGGCTTCCAATTGTCTCCTCTCGCTCCTTGCTCTCTTACCATAAATATTCTCCCTGCTACCCATCATCAGTTCTTCTTAACCACTGACTGACCAAATCATCCCACATCTTTCAACACTCCCTTAGGAAACACCTTCTCTGTTAACGTTCTCCAGTTTGAGATTTACTTCCCTCCCTCCCTCCCTCCCTTCCTTCCTTCACTTTTTTTCTCTTTCTCTTTTTTTATGACAGGGTCTTGCTCTGTTGCCCAGACTGGAGTGCAGTAGTCTGATCATGGCTCACTGCAGCCTTGACCTCCTGGGTGTAATCAGTCCTCCCACATCAGCCTCCCGAGTAGCTGGGACTATAGGCATGCACCACCACCCCTAGATGATTTATTCCTTTTTTGTAGAGACAGGGTCACACTATGTTTCCTAGACTGATCTCTAGCTCCGGGGCTCAAGTGATCCTCTCAGCCTCTCAAAGTGCTGGGATTACAGGTGTGAGCCATTGTGACCAGTAAGATTTATTCTTATAATGTAGACACCTGGGTGCCTTCACAGAATTCATTCTCTCCTTTTGCCTTCCGAACACCACACAATTTTGTCCTCTTCAAATGCCGGTTTCTCTGACATTCGTTGTTGTTTCAGAGTGAAACTGCTTGAGGAAGAGGCAGAAAAAAAGAGATCTAAACTGGGAAGGCGGTATTCTACATCTGCTTTCTATATGAGAGATCATGAGGTGTGCTGGTCTGGATAGTTGGAGTCAGGGAGATCTGGGTTCAAATCTAAATTTTTCTGTTTACTAGCTGCATAATCTTTGACAAGTTTACTTTTCTGAGCCCCAGTTTGCTAGTATTACAATGAAAATTACAATGCCACCTCTATAAGATTATTGTAAGGCTTAATTGATGTTAAAGGCCTAGAACAGTTCCAGGCACATAGTAGGTACTCAAAGAGACAGAAATCTTTATATGGAGATATAGATAGTTGTTTTTCTGTGCAGAAGACTGGAAGCATTTTCAATGAAACCCCAGTGTCCTTCAGCTGTACTTAATTACAGCAAATATATTGTATAGATAGGCAGACACATACAGAGTAGATGACTATCTATGTTTCTATCTATGTATGTATGTATCTATCTATGTATGTATCTATCATCTATCTGTCTATCTATCTACCTACCTACCTACCTATCTACATACCTCTCTATATCTATCTATCACCAGAAGAAGGAGACAGTAGTGGAGTAGTGGGCAATTCACTGTAGTAAAAGAAGATCCAGCTCTGGAGTCAGATGGATGGGATTTGAATCACCATCTATGGCACCTACTAGTGAGGTAACCTCAGGCAAGTTACTTAACACTTCTAAATCACATTTACCCTTTTGTAAAATAAAGAAAATAAAATCTCCCAGGATGAGTTGTTTTTAAGATTTAAGAGTATAATCTAGGTGAGATATATATTTTCCCTCTAGGAGCTTCTGTCTTTACTAAGTCAGTGTCTGTGTGACCTTATAGAACATAACTACCATGAATAATGATAATCAACTCTGTGTATATTATACATATAAATTTATATATGACATTTATCTCCTTGAGGATGTTACCTATCCCTGAATAGAATAGATCACTGTACCATCACTATGCTTATTATATACAAAGGTGGAAGAATGGAGGAAAGGTGAGAAGAGAGAAAGAAGGATAGCAGGGACTGAAGGAAGAATGATTGCATGAAAGATGGCTTTGAAACTCATCACAAAATTGAGATATGGCTACGGCTAATGTCTGTTTTCCCCTCAAAATTTGACTGCTAGGTTTTCATAGAAATGTTACTCTAATGCCTTTCATGCTTGGCATCCTGACTCACTGTCAGTTCTCCCGAATGCCAAATGTACCTCCACATGCTTTTCATTTTTCTTCTTAAAAGATTTGCCACCATTTATAGCATCACCTTCTTCATCTGGGTCATCTGCTTTTTCAGTTATGACAAGCTCTTGCTAAATGTGTAAATGAGCTCAGAGTATTCCTTCCCTTACCAGGGCTCTTTATCTTCCTCCCTCTGCCCTGCACTTCATGCTGGGATTGCTTGTGCCCTGTCTGCATGCCATTTTTCTTTTCAAGCCACCTGAGCAAGAGACTGAAAGAGCAATTTGACAAGAAGCAGTAAAGTTATTTTTTGATCTATTGGAAATCTTTGACTAAAACTGATAGTGATAATACTTCCCTGAGTAAAGTGCCAAACACACACCAGGGACCATATTGGGCCTTTTATTTATTTATTTTTATTTTTTTATTTTGGGGGACAGGGTCTCCCTCTGTTGCCTAGGTGGAGTACAGTGGCATAATCATGGCTCACTGCAGCCTTGACCTCCTGGGCTCAGGCAATCCTCTCACTTCAGCCTCCCTAGCAGCTGGGACTACAGATGCTTGCCACCATGTCCAGTTACTTTTTTGTAGAGGCAGGGTTTTGACATGTTGCCCAGGCTGGTTTCAAACTTCTAGGCTCAAACAATCCACATGTCTCAGTTTCTCAGTGTTGGGATTGCAGGCATGAGCCATCATGCCAGCCTGGGCCTTTTATGTATTGTTATAGGCTGCATATATCTTCCTCTCCAATTCATATGTTGATGTCCTAAACCCCAACAATACGGAATATGTCTGTATTTGGATAAGGCCCTTGTAAGGTAATTAAGGTAAAATAAATTCATATGGGTGGGCCCTATACCAACATGTCTCTTGTCATAAGAAGTGGAGATTAGGTCAGAGGAAACACCGTGGGAAAGACAGTGGGAGAATATGACCATCTACAAGCCATGGAGAGAGACCTTAGAAGACATGTACATTGCTGACACCTTGATCTTGGATGTGTAGCCGAAGAATTATGAGGAAATAAATTTATGTTGTTTGCCACCCAGTCGGTGGTGCTTTGTGTAGCAGCCTTAGCAAATCAATATATATATTTCATTCCCTTGGTTTCCTATGATATCATATAAAGAACAAATAAGTGTCACTGTCCCCCTTTTATAGAATGTGAAAATAAAGGCTCAGAAATAAAGTTTGACAGTGGGTCATCTGAAGTGGAAAAACAACTCACTAATCAATGAGATTCAATAGTTCAAAGAGCAAAAATAATCTGAGGCCAATGGGTTCATAGTTTGATCCTCATATATTAAATGTGTTTTCTATTTCCCCACAGTATTTAATAAACTGATTTTAATCATCTGTTTTGTGCCAGGAATTGTGATCTGTGCCAAAGATACACAGTGAAATAAAATGTAATTTTTTCTCATAGAAGCTCTTGGTCTTTTAGAGAGGATGTAATCAAAACTTTTTTATTCAATAAGTTGTATTGGATATATTAATTACATATATATTCACCTATTTAATTGTCTCTATAATTGACACGGACATGATTATTCTGTTGGAGATTAAGAAAGTCCTTAGAGATACAATGATGACTAAACTGAGCCTTAAAACATGAGGATGAAGCAATCAGAGCAATGGCCGAAAGCATCTCAAATGGAGAGAAGGACGTATGTTATTGCTATGTTACTTATGAGCTGGGTAAATAATCAGATCACCAGAGGCATGTGAACTGAGGTGCTTCAAGCCGTTTCAGGTGTTCATCCAGACCAGCCTTGCTCTGACCTGTTGTTCACAGAATATAACATGGCTACTGCTTCCAGTACCTGCAAATGGTGGAAACTCTATCAATCCTGATGATAGACTGACTGAACAACTGGCCCATTTATTTTTAATCTCGGCTGATAACACTACTATGCTTTTCCCTTGGAATGTACATGAAGATAAATGAGGTAATTTATGCCATGAGGTTCTGAACTCCTCAGAAGAAAAATGCTAAAATAAATTCACAGTCATATTATATATTCTTTAATAAATATTTGATCAGATGTGCATAGAATATCCATGATTCCTTAAAAGATTTAACGGAAGATAGCCAAGAAAAGACCTATAAGCCTTAAACTGCCAAAATCCCATAAGATGATTTAAGCAATGTAATAAGTAAGTAGGTTGACCTATTTCTGATTTTAAGGGCAGAAATAAAATTACCATTCATATGTAGGGAAAGTCTTCCTTCTGTAGTAACTATAAGCCATATTAACACTGAGTTCTTTTTTGTTTGTTTGTTTGTTTTCAGATATATCTCTAAGTTGAGCTAAGAAAGTATGAAAGAAACTCAGAAAAACACAAAAATACATCCATAAAATATAATCATAGTATCATGTCCTTGATTAACAAATTCAGTCCCTTTTATGCTGTCCCTGAGAGGTTGGGGCACATTGTGGACAAAACAAAGGCTCTGAAGACAGAATGATCCAGATTGCATTCCTTTCTCTTCGAATTATAAGCCTTATAACCTGGACAAGTTACTTAACCTGTCTCACTTATAAAATGAAGATATTAATAGTGAATATGCAGATTTATTATAAGTGCTCAGTAAGATAATTAAAAAAAAAAAAAACACCTAGTATTCTAGCCAAGGTATGACAGGTGGTTGCCGAAAGTAATATATTGTTCTTACTATAAAATGTGTAGTTTCTGAAAGACATGGCAATGGGTTAAATTTTAGCACATTAATAATGACATATTAAAAGTTAATTAAGATGCGGTAACCTGCTAGAGCATAGGTATTGGTACTATTACTATTTCTCAGATGGGGAGACTGGGCTTTAGTGAAGTTAATGGACTTACCAGGGTCAGAATGTTAATAAGCACGGGACTCACACCAAGATCAGCATAGAAGGATTGTGCCCTTACAGTGACCACCAGGTGGTCTCTGCGGCAAAAGAAAAAGTTACCAGAAAAATATTAACTCAGGTAAAAATGTAGCCTAGTTCCTGTTAGATGACTATAACGATTATTGATTACATCTCACATTGCACTTGCATATTTATATTTTATAAAGTTTTTATACACAAAATCTTGTGAAGCAGGACTGAAGAAACCAAGCATCCCCACTTTTAAGGTATAAAAGTGATTCTAAGAAAGTACAGGTTGAGTATCCCTAATCCTAAATGATTAGGATCAGAAGTGTGTCAGATTTTGGATTTTCTCAGATTTTGGAATATTTGCATTATGCCAGCTGAGCATTCCTAGTGGATAAGTACTTCCTTCAAGTATCATGTTTGTGCTCAAAAACCTTTGGATTTTGAAGCATTTTGGATTTCAGATTTTTTGACTAGCAATACTCAACCTGTATGAATAAATCTATCTGATGTTTACATTTATACACACTCAAATAGTGTAGCTTTGCTTTTGACTAATTAACTTCTTTTTTTGGTGCCGATTGCATTTATTTACTATTTTAATCAATAAATAATAAGTATGTTATCTAACATCTTTTAACTTCCAGATTTCTGTGATGAATTAGTTAAGCAACTATTGGGAGAGTATTATATAATCAGTCCCCCTAGAGTTACATGTGGGGAAATGCTGCTGGGTTCTGGAACAAAAGTCCTGGCCTATCACCTCACTTATGACGCTTATTACTCTTATGGACTTAGTAAATTACTTATATATGCTTTGTCACCTGCTCAGCTAAAGATGGGTAAAAATTTTCATGTAGGTTTATTACTTTATCAGAGTGGATAAAACAGTCCTATCACCGGCAGCTATGACCCCACAGCTTAGAAGCTACCTTGGGCTTCTTCTATAGTTGTTTGGCTCTTTCTCTCTTTCATTCTAGTGCTTTGTATTTACATTTTAGTGTTCTATCTATCTTTTTGAGTTGATTATGTAGTTGAACTATCTTCATAGTTTTTGTTTCTCCCCAACAACTCTCTCTCTCTGACTTTTCTTTGTATGTTCATGTACTAGAGACTTAAGGCACTGACCATTCCATTTGCAGCCAGTTCTGGCCCTAGGAAGGTGTATTGCAGCAAGTTCAGAAGTCTGGGCTCCTTCTGGTCTAGAAGAATGACCTGGACAGAGTATGAGAGACAAAGGAAGTGAAAGATGAAAAAAGAGCAAAATTCAAAAGACAATAGGAGAAACTATGAGAAAAATAGGGGTATAGGTTGGTTGTGTTCTCCCCTGCGGAGAAGAGTAAGAGAAAAGTTTTCAGGAGGCAAATGTGCTTTCAAAATCTCATGTGACTCAGACAGTTTCAACACAAACACCCTTAAAATCACTAACATATTTTGTGGGAACTCTGGAAATACAGATGTTTCATGTCTTATTCTCAACAATGCCTGTGGTAGTTGGCACAACAGGCTGATAGTAGAATAGGCAGATTTGTTGAAAGGGAAACCCATCCCTCCCAAAAAGGTTTTATCATTTAAAAAGGAAATTAATTATTATCAAAATCTAAACATTAAAGCTCTAGGTATCTCTATTTTTCACTTGTGTAGGTAGAATAGAAGCAGATTCAAACAATTTAGATTCAGATAATCTACTAGTGAAATAAAAGAGTGGAAACATGAAGTCTTACTTAAAAACAAAAATAAATGGAAATGAATGTAGGTTTTATCTAGTTGTGGGTCAAATTTTGATGAGAAATAAGCTCAGAAATGTGTTGATGTATCTGGGAGACATCTCCATTTTTATTCAGAATAATTTATGGCAGTCAATACAAGATGTTTTATAAATTCTCTAGTATGTACATTTTAATTTGTAACGCTTCTAAAACTGGGAATCATCTTAAATTGATATGAATTCACTTAATTGGCAGCATTTTAAAATGATAAATGAGATAGCAGTGCATCTTGAAATCTTCTTAATATCACAGCATCAATGAAATATGTTAATAACAGTATTGTGAATAAGCATATAAATAGCATAAAAAGAGAAACCTTTATAATTAATTAGAAACTTTCAATCATTAGTTCTCAAACGTTGGTGTACATCAGAATCATCTGGAGAGCTTGTTATAACACAAATTGCCACCCTTCCAACTGCTGTCTCCAAAGTTTCAGATTCTAAGTCTACATTTGATGATGATACATCTGGTTTGAAAACCACACTTCTAGAAAAACTACTCTAAAACATTTGAGAATGTGTTTTGTTTTGCTTTTTATTATGTGTTTTTGAATGTCAGTTTCTACTGCAATTAATGTTAAAACTTCACTTAGACTTTAACGATATCACACCCAGAAAATTATAATTATCTTCTGAATTATTTTCATACTACCACTCTCACCTCATTCAGAACCATCCTGCATATAAATATCAAAGTTATTATCTGTTAGTACCTCCCTCCTGAAACATAGGCACACACAGGCAGACACACACACACACACACATCTTAGACTATAATTGAAGGCTGTTCAGAGGAATGCTGTAATCTTCCTCATCTAAGTCTAGTTTCCTAAACAATTTGATTCTAAATTCAGCACAAAATAATGTTATCAACTAGTTCCCCAATATTTCAACTTCTTTTACAAATGTATGGCTTTCTACTTGCTGTTGCTTGCTTAGACGATGAAGGCCCACCTCAGTCCAGCACAGATAGTCTTGCATATCCAGATATAATATCATTTTCTATTTTTTTTCCTGAGAATATCATAAAATATTTATTTCTTGATTTGAGGTTTAATAACATTAGCTCATAGTGAATATTACCTAATGATTTTGTGGTTTTGTTTAGTTCCTCCTTCCTCTAGACTACAATAATTTCATGCTGAGCAAATATTTTATTTCATTTAGTTTTTATTTTAATGATTAAGAGAATTCCTGATACATAGTTGGAACTCAATAAATCACGTAAAAGGGAGAATATATGGAATGAAACTGTGTTTTCAACTAAATTAGTACTTTCAGTCTAGCTTGTATACATGTGGGATCAATTACACAGGACATATATTTGTTGAACACCTATAACATGTTAAGTACCTCTAAGAACTTTGTAGACTCAAAGGCTAATAATATCCTACCAAAAGGCAAAATTCTGAAGGAGCCCATGGAAATATTCTATCAAGTTAGAACTTCAATATTACTTCCTTAGTATTCTTCTGGGGTTTAAACAAAGCGCTATCCAAAAAAAAAAAAATTAAATCACACTTACTGGGGCCAGAGGAAAGATGGCCCCTTGCTGATGTGAAAGGAGGCAAGTGCAGTTCAGAAATAAATGACTTTACATAGACACAAGGGCCTCTTGAGGGTGGAGTAGACACTCCAGCTTGAAAGCTCTCAGGCTAAATCAGACAGCGGAAGGTCATGACTGACAAAAAGGGAATCTCTTCTAATATCATTTTTCAACCTTAATAAGAAACTACTTCAAGCCTTTTAGTGACTTAGTTTCAAGTGTAAATTGAAGAAAGGCAAAGATAACGGTATACTTTAGAAATTTTTCTAAACACGTACTTGGTTTCAATAACAGTACTCTTAATAAAAAAATAATTTAAAGTATTTTATTTGAAACATACCCGGGAAACAAAAAAATATTCTCAGGCATGTTATCTACTGTCTATCACGATTCCTAGATAAATTTTACATGGCAGAGGCTCCCAAGCAGCAATAGCAAAGGGGAAAGTTCATGGAGATGGAAAATGTGAGACACAGAGATTTTCTAATTTATGTTTTGACCGGATTAACCTTTTAGAAAGCACTGCATGTCTAATTTGTCTCAGACAAAATCTTATTTACTAATGAAAAAATTGAGTTTATCAGTATCACACAACTACCAAGTGGAAGTGCGCATACTCAAACCCACTTCCTCCTGCTACCAAGTCCCTTCATCTACCTGCCTCCCTCAACCCCTCTGAATTGCTAAGCACCACTCTTCTGGATATCTCTAACACTGCTTTAATTATTTTTTAAATTTGTGTTTCTGTGACTAGGCACATTCAATGTTTCCATTGAAGAAATGTGTCTTTACCAGCTGATATGGTTTTGCTGTATCCCCACCCAAATCTCATCTTAAATCGTAATCCCCATAACCCCCATATGTGGTGGGTGGGTCCCAGTGAGAGCTAATTGAATCATGGGCTGGTTTTCCCCATGCTGTTCTCATAATAGCAAGTAACTTCTCTCACAAGATTGGATGGTTCTATAAACGTCTGGCATTTCCCCTGCTGACATTCATTCTCTCTCCTGCCACCCTGTGAAGGGGTCCCTCCCACCATGATTGTAAGTCTCCTGAGGTCTCTCCAGCCATGTGGAACTGTGAGTCAATTAAACCTCTTTCCTTTATAAATTACCCAGTCTTGGGTAATCTTCATGGTAGTGTGAGAATGAACTAATTAATACACCAGGTTTTCAGAATATATCTTTCTGAGAATGTTTGTATATATATTTAGAGGCTATACTAATTCTGCATTCAATTATTTAAATCACTGTTCCAAATCTATATACTTAGTACATAGGCCTGTGCTAAAGAGAATTTTAAAGTCAAATAAATCTGAATATAAAATGGTATTGTTAAAGACTCCACATGGGAAACATATCAAAGTTAGAAAAAAATTAATATTTCTTCATCCTTCCAACTTAGCCCTCCTTGCGAAATTAAATGGAACTATAAGTTGTTCCAGGTAAAGCCAATGTTTTATTCTCCTCTAAAGTACAAAGTAAGAAGTGTGAAATAAAAATTAATTCAGCTGAAAAGTCATCACTTCTCTTTGGCTTTCTCACTTAGAAATGATAGATTTTCAGTGGTAAAGTGAATTGCTCTATAATCTTCTGATTGAAAAAGCAATATCATTTGAATTTTAGACATGGTTTCTAGAACCACTTAAATTTTCATGAAATTAATATTGTCTTTTGTAAAATATGAAAAAATGAACTTAAAAAGACCAGTATTTTCTATTTATGTCAAGAACAGAACAAAATTCAATGAGTTTATTCCTTGTGAGTGCTTTAATCTTCCATAGTAGGAGGTCTTTTACTGAACATAGTGCAGAGTGGAGGTAAAGATCACTTTCTCTGGTGTCTGATAACTAGGGTTCAAATCCAGTTCTACCACTTCCTGGTTGTGTGACCATTGCCGTAAGATACTAATTGCTCTGTGCCTTAGTTTCCCAATATATAAAATAGAGATTGATGTAATAGTATCTCTCATAGGATTTTAAAAGGTAATCAATTATTTTTAATATAATTTCAAAGTGTTATATATAAAACAAAGTACTTAGAATTATCTGATTCAGTATAAGCCCTTAATATCTGTTTTCCATTTTTAGTAGAATTTGCATTTATCTGAAAGTCTGAGATTCTGATATCATCCAGATCTCTACCTCTGTAAATGTGAAAAAGTTTCTTCATTCATTCAGCAAATATGAATGTATCCTTGGCTAGATAGTGACCATATAATGTTTGGCAAAATGCAGTTCCTGACCTCAGAGAGTTTATAAACCTTTTGGAATGGCAGACTAGAGTCAATAACTCAGTTTGTGAGCCCTTATTTCTCCATGTATAAAACAAAGGACTGACCTATATTATTTTAGTTTTCTTTCTTCTCTAAAAGGCTAAATCTTAAGAACACAGTTTATGTGTAGGTAACAGTTAGTTGTAACTGTATAGCATCAATCTAATATCTGAGGAGAATTGGAAGCACGAGTATCAAAATATTTTCAGATATTCCTTTGTATAATTAGTAGAGAATAATCACCACAAAATAATTTTTCTTTTTATGGTTTTCATTTTAAATCCACAATAATTATTGAAACTTAATTAGATCTATCACTAAGATAAAGTTAACAATGCAAAGCATTTATACAAAAGATTAAATTCCACATTATTTAAATGAAGATATACTACAATATAAAACTATGTTGGTGACAATGTTGAATGTGCATTGAAGTTGGACATAATTAATCTAACAAGACTAGTTATAAGACCATTCCAATAATAAAATGAAATTAACAAAAATTAATTATCAGCATGGCAATAGGATTAGAATAAGGTGGATATATTCAAAATATATTAATTAGATTGTGTTGACCAGACTCAGAAGCTAACTGAACGAGAAAAGTTAAAATAAAATAAGGATGTTTCATAGAATTAATCTCTACTATTTCAGCCTAAATAACTGCCTACATGACAATGTAATTTATGGATTCTAGAATTTTTTTAGGAATGGAAATTGCTGATTTTAGATACAAAAGATAGAAGTTTTGCATAAAGCAATATCCTATAACCATTTGCATCTAAAATTCAGCAAGAATGTTCTACATTAGACATCAGTAGGAGGACTCTTTTTTAGTTGTGGAAATTTGAATAGTTGATGACATATCTAGACTGTTTTGATCAAGATAGATACAGCCATACCTATAGTGCATGCTAAGAGAGCCAAAATAACAAAAAGTTCATAAAGTTTATGTTCGTCCTTGTAGAGGCTTCAAGGCTTGAACCGAAGTCAAGCAAGATATTGTACTGAAAGAAAGGTCGAATAGGGGACTGGATAGGCTGGCTGGAGACTCAAGTTGAACAGTCATAGTTAACCGTTCTTAAATGTCCTTGGTACCCTGTTAATATCTAACATATAGATCATCCTAAACAACATAAGATTTTCTTCATCCCCATTTTAGTCTCAAGTACAAAAGAAATTTCTCCAGTATGGTCATGCTTGGATTGTATTGATTGAGGGCTTGAAGTGGAAGGAGACTGATAGCAGGTCAATACTGTATCGTGGTTAGGGGCTGAAGGAGACAGGTGCTGACACACATAGGAGTCATATGTTCACTCTTTTCTAAAGGGCATTTTGAAGGGGAAAACTGCAATTTTCTCAAAGCTCTAGGGAAACACTTGTCTATTGGAAAGGGAGAAGAAAAAAGAATAGCTAATAAATACAAAACAAAGAACATTCCTTGGAAATCCTTATGAAAAAGTCAGATTTCTTGAAGAATTGTGCCTTTCAGCCCTTATAAATGTTCTACAGTGTGTGACTGACTGTATCAGATAGAATCTGTAAGGAGTAAAGCAAATTACATAGCAGCAGCTGTTAAATTGGTGTGGGAGGGAAGGGTCTTCATGCATCATTCACAGCCTTCTCTAAAGTATTAATAAAAGCAGAAAAACAAACCAAGAAATAGAGCTTCTGCTCTAAGATGATAATTTGTGCATGCATATGATTTGAGTAAAGCCTTTATATTGTATAACTCCCATCATCGTTTCCCTTATTTACAAAGCAATATACATTCACCACAGCTATATAATTTAGAAAGAACAGACACAAAGTATAAACAACCATGAAAATTAAATGTTACTAGATAATCTCACCATATAGAAATAACAGCTGTTAAGATATTGATTTTCCCCCTTCCAGTTACATATTAGAAATAATATAAATTGTAAGTGGAATTACATGGTGAATATAATTTCATATTTTTCCAAACTAAATATATCATAAATATATTTACACATTATTAGATATTGTATATATGTTTATTGCAGAACTTTGAATAATGCATAATTTTATTCTATGACCATGTAATCTCAGAAGCTAGTTCTTTGTCTTTGGACATTTAAGTTGACTCTCATTTTCCAGCTACAATATGCTACCATTATTATTTTTAAACTGTGCTAATATCTATGATTATTTCCTAAAAATAATTTGGTATAAGTTAGGCTTTTCGTCTTACCATCAGCTGTTGTATGACTATAATTTTTCATCAATTCAAATGCTACCTTTAATGCTATCTTTACCATACACTAAACCAAAATCTAGTCTTTTTTTTTTTATATACTTTAAGTTCTAGGGTACATGTGCACAACGTGCAGGTTTGTTACATATGTATACATGTGCCATGTTGCTGTGCTGCACCCATCAACTCATCATTTACATTAGATATATCTCCCGTTGCTATCCCTCCCCCCTACCTCTTCCCCACAATAGGACCCGGTATGTGATGTTCACCTTCCTGTGTCCAAGTGATCTCATTGTTCAGTTCCCACCTATGAGTGAGAACATGCAGTATTTGGTTTTCTGTTCTTGCGATAGTTTGCTGAGAATGATGGTTTCCAGCTGCATCCATGTCCCTACAAAGGACACGAACTCATCCATTTTTATGGCTGCATAATATTCCATGGTATATATGTGCCACATTTTCTTAATCCAGTCTGTCACTGATGGACATTTGGGTTGATTCCAAGTCTTTGCTATTGTGAATAGTGCCACAATAAACATACATATGCATGTGTCTTTATAGCAGCATGACTTATAATCCTTTGGGTATATCCCCAGTAATGGGATGGCTGGGTTAAATGGTATTTCTAGTTCTAGATCTTTGAGGAATCGCCACACTGTTTTCCACAATGGTTGAACTAGTTTACAGTCCCACCAACATGTAAAAGTGTTCCTATTTCTCCACATCCTCTCCAGCACCTGTTGTTTCCTGATTTTTTTAATGATTGCCATTCTAACTAGTGTGAGATGGTATCTCACTGTGGTTTTGATTTGGATTTCTCTGATGGTGAGTGATGATGAGCATTTTTTCATGTGTCTGTTGGCTGTATGAATCTCTTCTTTTGAGAAGTGTCTGTTCATATCCTTTGCCCACTTTTGGATGGGGTTGTTTGTAAATCTAGTCTTTTATCTGTATGTTTCTGCAGGAGGCCATGGTGTTCTAGATATTAAATAACATTTTATCTGTGTGGTATAATTGTCCATACTTATCACATATCTTCAAACTAAATCTGCCCAAATATAAGTAATCCAAAATTGGTGACTTGAAATGATGAAAACATAATTCTGGGAAACAATGATTCCATTATAAAATTCATTCTTCACATTCATATTTTAATAGATTTTAGAAAAGGTTTATAATTTGTCCTCTTCATAGTATTTTACACATTTCCTTCTAAGCTAGTTTCTAGATATCTTTCTGATGCTATTGAGAATAGCATATTTTATTTTCCAATTGATTATTTCTAATATTATAATCATTTAAATGTTCTAATGACTTCAGTTAATTCTCAAGTTTATTTAGGGAAATACTATCAGAAAAGGATAATTTTATCTCTTCTAGTAAGTATACGGTGATGGTTGATTTTAGGTGTCAAGTAGACTGAATTAATTAAGGGTTATTTAGATAGCTGGTAAAACATTATTTCTACCTGTGTCTGTGAGGGTGTTTCTGGAGGAGATTGGCTGGTAGTTGGTGGACTGAGTGGGGAAGATCCACCCTCAATGTGGGCAAGCACAATCTAATTAGCTGGGAACACGAATAGAACAAAAAGGAAGAAGAAAGGCAAATTCTCTGTCTTTGTCTCTTTCTCTCTCTCTCTCTCTCTCTCTCTCTCTCTCTCTCTCTCCCCCCCCCCCCCCGCCCTGAAACTGGGACACTCTTCTCTTGCTCTTAGATATCAGAACTCCCTGTACTTCAGGCCCTTGGTTTCCGGGACACGTACCAGCATCCTCCTAACCCTATACCCACAGCACCAGGTTCCTAAACTTTCAGCCTTACACTGACAATCACACCATCACAGTTCCCAGTTCTGAGGCTTTCAGATTTGACCTGAGCCATGCTACTGTCATCCCTGAATCTCCAGCTTGTGAAAGACCTATGGTGGGACTTCTCAACCTCAATAATTATATGAGTCAATTTCCCTAATAAATCCCATCTTATCTATCATCTGTGTGATCTCCTATTTGTTATGCCTCTCTAGAGAACCGTGACTAATACATATACATTTTATTATTTTTCTTATATTAGTATATGTAGATCATCTACTTTAAAGGACTGCAAGTGTAGTTGTAGTTCTTTGATAATCAAACTTCCAATCTCAATTTTCGCAGACTAATTATATAAAGTTTATATTAATCCAGTTATCTTTAGATGGTGGAGTTACACACTAATTACTTATAATCAGTTTTATTCCTCTACTTTTAGCAGTGCTTTCTTAAACAATTTCAGATAAACAGAGTAATCTAAATGTCTCCAAAGCATATTAACATGTTTCAGCTAATATAACACAAACAAAAGATTGGGAGATATAGTGAAGTTCAAGTTTTCATTTTAACACACATCATTTTGTGGCAGGCACCAACAGTTTATGGTGGAATTATCACACTTTGAATTATCCCACTGTGTTGTGATTGCGTATCTGCCTCTCCCTATATAAATGCTCTTTGGCATCATCTATCCCAAATCGGTAAAAAAATTTTAAAAAGCCCCTGATAAATATTAGCTTTTTTATACTCAATTTACAAGTAATAGAGGGCATAATTTCAACTGGAAAGGAGAATGCGAGAAATAATGACATTGCATGTCATGGAAATCGTCTCTTTGGAAGAGAGTAGGGGAAGGACTGGAGGTGCTTCAAGACATTGCAGCACAGAGGCCAGTTGAAGTAGTTTCAGTATCCAAGGAAGAAACGAGAAAAAACTGAACCAGAGGCTTGTAAGAATTATTGCAACACAACCTGAAAATTTGGGAACACAATGATTTCCAATCAGATATAAAGAGAAGCTAGAGTTGGATTTTGTTGTTTGCTTACTTCTGATTGCGCATTTATTAGTTAATCTGCCCAAATGTGTATCTTCGCAATATGAAGTGAGTAAAGTCATATTTTAGAATACCTTTACTGTAAAAGTTTTTAGGGTGTTTATTGTTTGTGTTTTGTTTTAATTATTTTTGCATTAAATATTAACTTAGAAGTTTTAGCAGAAAACAATTCAGAATGTCAAAAGTAGGTAAAAACAATGAAAAGAAATTAATTGGTCCTATTTATTCCCTTAGACCCCAATCAACCTGTTTTACAAAATACCTTCAAACATTAAAAGAAAAAAATACACAGTAATGTTCTTCTATACTCAAGTATTTATCTCTGAATGGATATTCTTCCACCTTCTCCATCCTGATTGCCACCTCCAAATCATCATGTATATGTGTCTGTTTATAGTTTTTCTAAAACACAGTTCTGCTAAGGTGATGAATGCATTTGCTCAGAAATATGCAAAATCGCCCCTTTGTCTATGCAGTCAAATCTAAACTACGCAGTCTGTTTAATCTGTCTGTAATCCAATTTTTCAACCTCATTTCCTCATGAGTCTTTCTATTGCCCCATGACTTGACAAACAGTCCTTAGTTCTCTCTGCCCTTCTTTGCCTTTCTCATTTCCATGCCTCTGTTCAAACAACAAATGCCTTTCTCTATTTTCCCAGCCAATAAAGTCCACTCAACTGACGGTTTCTCCATTCTTTCTTGATTTAGTTGTTCAAAAGTAAACTCTCCCTCCACTGAGTTTACATATATTACTTTTTGTATATCACTTAAGTATTTTTTATATTTCAGCTTTAGTTTTCTATTACACATGTTCTGTCTACCCTACAACATGGAAAGGAATAAAAAGAAAAAGGAATAAAAGGTAAATAGATATGGCTGGGCTTATTTAATTCTCAAAAATAAAATAGGAAGGTGTAAAATCATTACTCCAATTTACAGATAATGAAACTTAAATATAAATCGTGAAATAATCTGGCCAGGGTCTTGTAACTAAAAATTAATAAATTCAAACCTGAAATCAGCAATGCTCAAATCTATTACACTACACTATTTTACCTCTGGAAAATGGACATAATTGCTATACAGGCTTAAAGAGCTATCCAAACTGAACTATTACCAGTGTTTTTATCATTTCCATTTTCATCTCCATTGCTCTTTACCTCCATCTACTTTACTTCCCCGCCCTCCATATCTCCCTTTACTATTCTGTAGTTGAACATGGGTCTCTTAAGACCATCATCTTTTCTTTCCCAACCATTATAGTCTACCTTGAGCTTAAACTCTGAGGCATACACATGAAAATCTTTTCTTTCTCCGCCCCATTTACAGATTGACCATTTATTTCTAATTCTATTGCAGCCTTGGCAGGATTAGACATCCAACTGGAGCCTCAGTACTGCTGGAATTCTCAGGGGGACACACTGCTTAGGTCCCGTGAAGACTCTGATCAGAGTAGCGTTCTGTGTGAGCAAGAGCAAGAGTTATTATATACAACTTATTATTATATATAATAAGTAACATGAGAAATGGTTCTTTAGTTCCTGGAATATGTCTCGTTCACATTTCTTGTAAGATTATTCTGTCATTGATTTTCCTTTTCTCTGTTTTTTTCTTTATTCCTCCAACTTGTATGTCTCCTCTGCCACCTCTTTATCTGCCATTCATTCACCAACCAAATTTGTTGATTCATCCCTATTCTTGTTCATATTTGTTAATGTAAGACAAGGACTTGCATTTAACTGATCTTCAATAACTTCCTAATATTTTCTTCTCTCTAAATTCATCTTCCAACAGTTCTGATAATACAGAGAAAACTCTTGACATTTTCTGAATGACTATATATTTATTTGTGTGTTTGTATTTCTTCTACTGCTCATAGGAAGCATTGAACTTATCTGATGGAAACATTGTTGTAAATTTCTCTGATATTGTACATCTTGCCAGTATAAGCACTAATCCCTGCTCTATGATGTTCCTACTGGGGCTTTAAGGTAGATGGATCCGGGCTAAATTTCCCTTCCTTATTGTGAAGTTTGAAATAATAACTGATGACAGTTTCCTTCTCTCTGTCTAGAATAACTTACTTTAATCAGATGGGTAAATGCCCAGGGTACTGTAAGAGAAGCAAGATCCATTACCAAAAACACAAAGCCATAAGCTCACTGGTGTACTTACTTTCATCCCCCACTAGAGAAAGAGATGTTATAAAAGTGATATGCTTAAGAGTAAGGTCTCTGACGGCATTACTAGATTTTAGTCTTGCACCTGCTGCTGGCTAGCTCTGTGAACTTGAACAAGATACTGTATTGAATAGAGATAATAATGACTACCTTAAGCATTAAATGCAATACAGTGGGTAAAATTCATTGTGTATATAATGTTCAATCCATATTTTCTTGGTGTAACGTGAACTTTTAACAGATCAGGGATGGGTTTCTTATTTATTTTGCTAGTTCCTGGCACATATAGATTTTCAATGATGTGATAGGATGGAAAGTACAAAAAATAGAGAAGGAAAGGAAAGAGAATGAAATTGTCAGATCAGACATCATAATAAATAGACTGCAAAACTTAAATGCCAGGTTAAGAAATTGCAGCCTTATTCTGTAAACGATGTATAATTTTTCCCATTGTAGTTACAAGGCTGTCATCTGCAGCAACCACAGGAAAAGCTCACTTTATACCACGAGCTTTGGGAAGTTCATACTTTAGTCATACTGTCCTTACTTAAATAAATTAATGAGACGTAGAAGAGCCATAAGCAGGGGCAGATAATCAATTGCTATACATCCAAACTCATATCAATTAGTACGAGTCATTATATGAGTTTCACTCACTACATTCTTAGCAATATATTTTTTTCTTTAGCCAACATTTACTGCTCCTGTTTTGTATCTACCTCCTATACTACTCACATATCTTTTATTCCATGCCCATATGGTGGGCCTCCTATTGCTACATTAAGACACTGCTTAATCCTGCGGGGCTTCCTCAGGGCTCACGCTGCTCCCTTCAACTGGATTTTTTTTTCTTGTGCATTTAGACACAGAGTGAATAATAAAGCAAACACAGATGTTTGCAGAGTTATTTCTGTGTGTCGGGCATGCAGCTGAGCTCCTTATGCCTCATTTGGTTTTACACTTCACAACAACCTATGCAGCAGCTATAACTATTATAACCATTTTACACTTAGAACAACCAAGGCAAAGAGACATGTACCAACTTTCTTAAGAACATAGAATTTGTTGTTATGATTGGAGTCACTGTTCTGCTTGACATTATTTAATGGGAATTAATAGATTAAAATCCAGATTCTCATTATACCTCCACTCTTTATTCTTTGTGTCTTATCTCTCTCTTCATGTTTTAGATAGCTCTCCTGATGTTTTTAGATATCTCTCTTGATTTGTTTTGAAATTTTGTTTCAATGATATATAGCACTGAATCACAGTTCATATGGATGATATGAGGATGAGAATACCTCCCAGATATAATGTTCCTTTCAAATGCAATGTTGACATCTTAGTCTTTCTTTGATTCTGAATCTGTGCCGACTCAGTTGCTGAAGATACAGTAGTTAACAAGTCACAAGAATACCCCATCTAGGAGGTGAGAAAGATAATAAACAGACAACTGCAATGCTATTAATATATAGAACATAGTATGGTGAAGATACACAGAATGTGATGGGGACACACAGAGAAGGAAGTTGTTTACTGGGGCAAGGGTATCCAGGAAAGACTTTTCTAGGAAAATCAACATCTAAGCTTAGCTTTAAAAGACTATCCAGGCAAAATAATATAGAGGACCTTACAAGCCAATGAACGATCTCAGTAAGGGTCTAGAGATGATAGATCTTGACAGAAGCTACAAATGATCCCTGATACTTGGGGTGAATGATTTGAAGGAGACACTAATAAGAGGTAAAGCAAGATAGGCAGGCAAAGCCTTCTAATAAGTAAATGGCCTTTAATAACAGCTTAAGAAAGCTAGACTTTCTCCTGATTGCATTAAGGATCATTATTTGGGAACTAGTCATCAGAAACAAGTATGAAGTAAAATATATAATACAAGCAATAACTCACCAGTACAAGCATGAATATGCAAAGAACCTGAAATGGTCTATTGGTAATCTGAATTATGAAATATTTTAAATTTATTCCTTCTGGTTTATCTGAAAGTCAATCTAGTCTCACTAAGTTTTTAAAGAGTATTTCAAGTATCAAGATTTTTCAATATTTTAATTTTATATAATAAGTAATATGATCAATAAATTGGAAGGTTAGAAGCCTGAGTTCTAGTTCCTAATTTACCATTAACAAACTATGTGTCCTTGCAAAGGTCATATAACTTCTAGTGGTGTCAGTTTCTATAAAAGGAAGATACGTAACTAATTTAACACTAAAGTAATTTTCAACACTGTGATTATGAATACTTATACCTGAATAATATAATCCATGGATTTGACCTTTTGTTTGTTTGTAACTGAATGCTTTCAAATTGCTCAAGGAATTGAGAACTTATTTTTAACTGACCTGGATCAGTCACCTTGATCAAATCACCAAAATCTCTTTACCTCATCATTTTATTTGCCATTTTATTTGCCAATTGGACTTTACAGCCTAAAAATTCAGTGTACGTATGACAATTTAAGGATTAAGACCATACTGTCTCTTCTCCCCCCTCAGTCTATTTGATTTTTTTCTGGCATCACCATTGTTAATAATATTTATTAGAACCTAAATATTATTTTTATACTCATTTATGTATGTTATGTATTTCTCACCCTAGAAGCATATTTTAACAAGAGATTGCTGAATCAAGCTGGGAATTATAATTTTCACAAATGTCAACATTCATTCTCATGAAAAATAAAGAATTAAGTCAAGATTCTACATATTGTACCAGAAAGAGAATAAGATAATTAGATCTTAAACCTAGTAAAGTTGGCTAGATAATTAAGTTAATTTTCCCAAAGAAGATCCAATTTTATTTATATTCTCACAAACGGCCACATTTTCCAAGAGTTTAGATTTAATTGATAACCAACATTTAGTGATTTAGAAGAGGACATCCATTTCAAATACTTCTTAGGACACATTCTAAGGCCACCATTCACTGATGCACGATCCTGCCAAACTTTACTCTTTGTAGTGAAAGTTATAATGTTATTTTTTCTTCTCCATGAGTTTAATATAGACAAAGTATTTTTAATATTCTTTTACCCAACTTTGATTTAAAAATCACTGATCTTATCTCATCGCTGATCAGTTTTATTTGCAAAGTGATTAATGCACCTGGGATATTGTCATTAAAAATAAATTCTTAACGTGGAGATGAGTGAAACGAGAAGATAGATTCAGCAAAATCATTTAAGTAACTTTTAAAAAATATCAGTGTTAATAAAAATTTGAAATGATGAAGTGCTTCTATACAATAACAACTCCCACAGAAGAGTATAGAACATGTACATAAATTGTTGTTATACAATAGAAACCATCCATTTAGGGAGTAGAATTAATTATTTCACATAGATACAAAGTTCATTTAAATAGGAAATATAATATTACTAAAAATAATAAATCAGGTTTTTGGGTTTTTTTCCTCAAAGTTATTTATTTATTTATTTTTGAGATGGATCTCGCTCTGTCACCCAGGCTAGAGTGCAGTGGCATGATCTTGGCTCACTGTGATTTCTGTTTCCTGGGCTCAAGTGATTCTCCTGCTTCAGCCTCCCGAGTAGCTGGGATTACAGGCACGTGCCACCACGCTTGGCTGATTTTTTGTGTTTTTAGTAGAGACAGGGTTTCACCATGTTGGCCAGGCTGGTCTCGAACTCCTGACCTCAGGTAATCCGCATGCTTCAGCCTCCCACAGTGCTGGGATTACAGGCATGAGCCACTGTGCCCGGCCAGTAAATCAGTTTTAAACATATATTGAGCACCTATACTATTTATATGCTAGCTATTCAGGTATATCATCTCTAATCATCATGCACCCCTATATGGTATGTATTTTCATGCTTGTACTATGGGTGAGTAAACTGAGATAAGATGTGATTACAGTACTTGTTCAGAGCCACACAGTTAAGAAGCGAAATTGCCAGACTTAAGGCCCAATTCTACTCATCTCCAAAGCCTATTACTTTTTATTACCATCTGGCCCCTCCCATTTTATGGATTATCCCATAATGTCTAAAAATTAAAGCATCTTTATTATGTTGTTATTGTCACTTCAACTTCTCCACTCAGGCCATGATGCCCAAATTACCAGTATCAAGCCCAGCCTCTTCTATTAGAGATGATAATTTTTTTCATGCTTGAATTCTCATAAATCTGACAACTGACCTAGGTTGGCCAGTCCAAAGATAGCCCCAGATTCAAGAAACTATTAGTGTCTTTGTGACTTAAGAAATTAGTATGGCCACTCATGCTTCACTTTTATTTTGTGCTTGTAAGTTTTGGGCTTCTTTAGTATCTTTTGAGTGAAAAGGGACAAAGCTGAGCTCTTGCAGCAGAATCTCTAGGCTACAATAACTCTCTGCCCATATATATAACATTGTGAGAATTGGAATGGGTACAAGAGCTTTGTGCAACATATGGCATATATTTTCCATAGAATGAAAGATATGCAACATTCTGATTTCTCAGAAGTGGTCGTCCAGAGTCTCTGACATTTATGAAACTGGCTATTGCCTAAATTCATTGTTGCAATATTAGTCATATCCTCATATTTGCACTTATATTTTGGGCATCACAAACATGACACACAGGTACACACACTACGTAGATTATGCTCAGCAGTCAATATCAGCAGCTTAATGTGCAAGGCAAAGTTAATTACATTAAAATGTGGTCTGTATCCAGTTCTGTATAAAGGTAAATGGGCCATTTAGCCCATTTTCTGGCTCTATCCTTAATGAGGTATGTTAATTTGGGTAAATTAAATATCGTCCCTGAGCCTATCATGTTGGATGTCACATGGGCATAATACTGTTGCCCATGGTATGTCTGGTGTGAAAATTAAAGAAGAATATATAGAAAGAGCATATGGCATATACATAATACAGTCTAGTGATGAACACACACCAGTGAATAAAATGACTAAAATGTGTGGTAGAATTAAGCTGTTGGATCCCTGCTGTACCACGACCTAGGCTGGGCACTGAAGTGTGGCACACCTTGTGGTTAATACAGGTGGTGATTTCCATATAATGATCATTACTGCAGAAGCTGACACCATGGACTTAAAAGCACATGTATATGTGTACAGGGAGCAGAGAACAAAAATAACTTAAATTTTCAGATTTTGAAGAATAAGGTAAAACACATCAAGCAATAAGTATAGAAAAAAGGCAAACCTCAGTTTCTGAGGGCATTTTAGTTTATGCTAAAACAAAGTCAACTTACCTGTTGTTTTCCTCTTTTATCCCTCACATGTCATAGTATGCTTATGTTCAGAAGTCACTTATAAATATTATTGAAATAAAATATTGTAATTATCTAAATTCTAACTACAAATGCATTTTTGAACATAGAATATTTCTTCCTTATGACATTAAACACATTTAATTAAGAAATAGATATTGAAAGCTACTATGTGCAGAATATTCCATGAAATCCTCGAACAAATGATGGAGACTGAAAAAGACACAGGAAAGCTGACTGCTAAAAAGGAAACATTAAGTGTTTAGAACATTAAACAGGGAATCAAAAGAGGGAGGGTTTATTTCTAGCTTGGCCCCATAAAGGGTAATATTGGCTACAAAATTATGAATAAGTTGCTTTACTTTTGAGGCTACTTCTTCTTTTTAAAATAGAAATAAAAATTCTTAATTTATCAGGGTTATTTTAATTTGTAACTATGACAAAGGATGTGAAAGTCCTTTCTACAGAGTAAAGCTCATATACTTAGAAAAACAACATGGTTATTAATAGAAAAACAACATAGTTATTAAACACCTGCTCTGAGCTGTTGAAGCATTTTACATACCTTACCTCATTTAACTATCACACACACGCACACACACAAAAAAAAACTCTAGGAAGTAGATATTATTATTATTACTATCTCAATTTTAAAGATGTGAGAAAGAGATGCTCAAAGAGTTTAAACAACATCCCCAAAATTCACACAGGTGAAATGTCATAGAGTTACGATTCAAGCCCAGAAAATATGATTTCATTATATTAAAATCATCTCATCTTAAATTTCACAGTCTGTCTCCTTCTCTACTTTTTACAAACTGAAAATGCTATAAGCCTACGCACAAAACCAGGGGCAGCTGAAAGCAAGTAACGTGAAATGACAAACACACACATTCAATATCAGCATCATGAAGAATATAGTTGGGTAAGAAACAAAATATGCGAGAATTTTGTTAAAGCTTGACAACACTGGGAAATGTTACCTGGACAGACAGTATCCCAGGCCTCCAGGGAACACTGACATGATGAAAAAGAGATGAAAGGGAAGAGCACTCAGGCAAGCATTCATCAGCCAGAGTGGACTCTGAGACTCGCCTGGCCTGCATGCATCAAGAACAGGTATGAAAGCAAAGAGAACCACCCTGTAAGGACAGAAAGGCCCAGCACACCTGGTGAGAAGAGAGGAAAGGGCCCAGGAGGCAAGGCACCAAGAAAGTACACCAAAAGAGCGCCAGAGAGGGCTAAGGGAGGAAGAGGACTTTAATTATCCTATTACAGGCCATTGGAAAGGCCTCTGAAAGTGAGGGCTCAGCTTGCTGCATGTGGCTATGGAAAAACTTGATGCATTCAAACTGTATGCCGCTCAGGAAGGGAGTTTTGTTCTCTACAGGGTGTTTTACTGTGGGGACTAAGGAAATACATTTTATCAAAATAGATTTGTAGGACATATTTGATTTATTCTATGACAGTTCCAAAGCTAACTCTTGGAGGCCAAATGAAAAGAAAGTAGGGAAGGAAAGAAGAAAGGAAGGGAGGAGAGGAGAGAGGGAGGGAGGGAGGGAGGGTGGGAGAGAGAGAAGGAAGGGAAGGAAGGGAATGAAGGGAAGGAAGGAGGGAAGGAAGGTAGGGAAAACATGAAAAATTGCAGGAGAAAATAATGTGACAGGACAATAAATAAAATTATCCTCATGTATGACAAATAATTGAAGCTAAAAATAGGTTTAAGAAAAAAAAGTAGAGCATTTAGCTCTAGGGAAGAAAAATCATGTGAAACCTAGATATGATCTGAGTCAGTGTCAATGCCCGACATGTGCAAACCTCCACTTCCAACCCTCTTCCCTGTGTAGGTCCTAGCGCCTCAGGAATTCCTCTGACTCTGCAATAACCCTTCCATTCTCAGTCATGTGGGCATGTGACAGTATGATAAAAGTCAAAAAGTCCTGGGGTTTTTCATTCAATTTCTTAAAAGATACTAGGAACACCCAGAAATGAATGACTCATTGGATTTAGCAAAAGTGTTAAAAATGTAAGTGTTTAAAGTGCCATGCTCAGGTAGACCAGGAAAAGAGGGGTATTTCTGTGACTATAAATATGGGCTAGGGCCTACTGTGGATCTGAATTCAAATCCTTGCTTAGCTACTTTTTAGTTTTGTCAAAGATTGACACATTAATTATGCTCTCTGAGCTTCAGTTTATTTATCTGTGATGATATGCTACCCCATGTTTTTGTGCAGACTAAGTTACATTTTATGAGCTTTTTCCTTTTTTTTTTTTTCCTTTACCTGGTACAATAGGTATCCAAGTACTGTTAGTTCTCTTTCTAGGAACAAGGCATGGTGGCTCACACCTGTAATCTCAGCCTCTTCTGAGGCTGGGTTGGGAGAATGATTTGAACCCGGCACTTTGAGGCTACTGTGAGCTATGACTGTGCCACTGCACTCCAGCCTAACTATAGAATACTAATTTTAGTGTTCTTTGCTTCGAATTCCAATGCTGTTTCTGCCTGAAACCTTTCCTCATGAACCTCTAAGGAATTGTACTAGAATTCTTTTTTTTATTTTTAATTATTTTTTGAGACACGGTCTCACTCTGTTGCCCAGGCTAGAGTGCAGTGGCATGAATGTGGTTCACGCAGCCTCAATCTCCTGGGCTCCAGGGATCCTCCTGCCTCAGCTTCCAATGTAGCTGGGACCACCAGGCACATGCCACCATGCCAGCTTATTTTATTTTATTTTACTTTATTTTATTTTATTTTTTGGAGAGATGAGGTGTCACTTTGTTGCCTAGGCTGGTCTTGAACTTCTGGACTCAAGCAATTCTCCTGCCTCAGGCTCCCAAAGTGCTGGGATTACAGGCATGAACCACGCACGCAGCTTCAGAATCCATTTTAAATAAATACGTGTTTGAAAGATAGATATGAAACATTGTTTTATAAATACCAAATAATCCTTTTCAATTGTACAGAGTTGTTTGTATATGTGTGTGTGTGTGGCTTTTTGCCTCTTTTTTCACTACAGAACCACAAAATGAGATATTCCATAACCGTGACACTAAGGTAGAACCTGATTTGAGTAATAAAATAATCAAACATTACTGTCCATTAGAGTATATTTACAGAGGCAAAGAAAGAGAAAACAGACATTTTAAGGGAGAAAAAAGACACAAGACATAAAACTTATTTTGCCAGATTATTCAATTTCGTACCAGTCCAGTTTATGAATTAATGTTTTATAGAGTTTGTGAAAGCTCTTAACCTTCTTCTCTAAAAGCATAGATTTAGAGATTGGAAATGATCTGTAGCGATGCCTTTGCCATACATACAACATTTATTTCATTAATAGTAGATGTTATTGTGGGTATTTATTGACTTGGGGTTCTTTAAACCTTTTTTATTAATCTTTTTTTAAATGTGTTTATGAACCTGTAGAGAATCTACATCTCCCCTGAGATTATTTGCAAAATAGTCTGTGAAAATCCATGTTTGCATTTTCTAAGAAAAGGACCTGTGGGGTTTTGTAAGATTCTTTAAGAAGCATGTGAACTTCTTAAGAAAAACATTGGCTAATTCAACAAAACAAATGCTAATTTATTTTCAAATATTTTTTGAAGTTTGGTGTTCGACGTTTTTGTGTTCCCACTATGAATTTGGTACAATTGTTTTGTTTGTTTGTTATTCATTGTTTTGGGATCCCTCAGTTAAATAGGGGTCTCAGTACCAGAGCAGCTAGGAAACCTTCCCAAAGGGGAAGTGAAAGGGACCTGGACATGGATATTTACAGCGCACCTTTGATGGAATACTTATTTTATCTGGCAGATGGCCTAATGCCTTGTCATGCAACCCTCACATGGCAAATATCCTTAAGGCTCCTCTCTGACCTGTGTCCAGTTGATGCCTGCCTGACCATAGCTCAAGGCACTGGCAACTTGACTTTTTTCCTCATGTCCCAGAAAATACTTGGCCTGGAGAAGCCCCTGGATCATCAGATGGAAGGCACAAATTCCATACACCACAACAATAGGAAACAATTCAAAGATTTTTACTTACAGATCCTAAGCAAGGACTTCATAATGAGTCGGGAAGGTAGACCTCTGTCCTGGGTCACACAAGGGAGGAATGAAGAATGAAGAATCGGGTAGAGAGACAAGAACATATGACTACTAACAGTATATATACGGAAATAGAGTGGACCATTTAAAATTCATGGGCAAATGCCTAAATGATCCATGTAAAGCAGAGATCCTTATCTGTTAGGCAGGAGAGTGCTTCTAAGTTCTTATTTATTTGGGGTCACTGGCTTGAGCCACTTTGGTGTGATGTAGAATTGGAAACTGAATCAAGGCTGACTGAGACCTTCTTCTAGTATGAGAAAGTTAAACCTGTATTCAAAATGGATGCAACATGTCTTAGTCTATTTTGTGTTGCTATATAGAAATACCCGAGGCTGAGTAATTTATAAAGTAAAAAGGGTTATTTGGCTCGTGATTCTGAGAGCTGAAAAATCCAATGAACACCTACAGTTGGTGAGGGCTTCAGGTTGTTTCCACTCATGGTGGAAGGTGAAGGGATGCCCCTGTGCACAGATCACATAGTGAAAGATGAAGTAAGAGAGAGGAGGGATGGGCCAGGCCCTTTTCGACAACCTCCTCTTGTGGTGAGCTGTGATTGCACCACTACACTCCAGCCCAAGCGACAGAGTGAGACCCTGTCTCAAAACAAACAGCAATAACAACAACACAATAATAACAATAATTTAAAAACTGGCTCTGTTAGGAACGAACAGAATGAAAACTTTTGCCATAGGGAGGGGCATTCACCTATATGCGACCCAAACACCTCCCATTAGACCCCATCTCCAACAATGGGGATCAAATTTCAACATGAGGTTTGTAGGGGGCAGATATCCAAAACATAGCATGGAGGCAATATGAAATTGTAAGAATTCACTCTGTAACATAGTAAGTAAAAATACTGGCAATACCTATTTGAAAATTTGCCTATTTAGAAAATATCATAACATGAGATGGAAAGAAAAAAAAACTGGATGGACACTGGTCTTTTCTCATTGAGGTAAGCTGAAATTTTATTTTATAATAATGAAATGATACAATGGATATAGCTTGGTGTGTCACGTGGAGAGGTATCAAATTATGTTGCAATAGCTATGTAACCACTTTTGGCATAATATCCAGAAAATAGAAAAAACAACATGTTTATGAGTCTCCTATACAACTTTAATAAAGCAACATCTAGCAAAGGTACATAATTGGACAACAGAGACTAAAGCCTTTGCATTAAAATTCACAGGGTAAGTAAATCAAACATTCTAGACATGAGAAATATAAAATCAATTAAAGACAAACTGATGCCTTAATAGATTCTGCCATTGATATCAACCTATGAAAAAATGGTGGAACTCCTTACAGAGTTTCTCCAAAGTCCAATTGATGTCATCATATGTAAGTTTAGTTGACATCCAGCAGCATTTTAATTGGCTATATTCTTTATTTCTAAAGGGCAATTTTATGCACGGTATCTAGGTGTTCTGTGTTTTCTATTGCATTGACCTTTAGAGATTCTTAGAAATAGTCTTTGAGGTTTTATTTCATTTTTTTCAGATTAAAAATAGCTTATTACATTGCTTCCTTTGAGATAATAACCATTTATAGAAGGTGTATATGGACCTACTAAGGCTGTGTCAATTATATCCAAAGCAAATACCAATACTACTGAATTTAGGCCATTTAAATTTTAGTTTAAATGACTTTAGTTTAAATGGACTTTTAGTTTGTTTGTTCACTTGGTTTTAGCTTTCCATTGTGTTCCCTTGTCTTGCTTCATAAATATAAAATGGTCAATTATGGTGGGAATATTTAATTGGCAAATAATGTTTAAAATAGCAAATGAAATAAAATTGTTTTTATAAAGGGTATGGAGATCTCACGGGATAAAAACGATGTTTGTTTGGAATCTATGCTGTGCCAGGTCTTTATCATATTTTCACCTAAAAATATCATTTATGATTGGGGGAAAATCAAGCCTTATTAAAGAGCACAGCAACTTGGAAAAATCACACAAGTATTTAGTGATGAATCTGGCTTCAATCCAGTGCCATGGGTTCCATAAAGTGTTTTTTGTTTGTTTTTTCTCTTATTTAGTAATATCACCTCAGCAAAGTATCATTGCCTCTGTAATTACTATTATTTCCTACTACCAAACTATGGAATCAGATTGTCTTATGATTTGAAATCATCAGTGCATGTTATTAACTAGCCCAGTAGTAAAATTTAGACAAAAATAATTAACTCATGAAGAGCCTTTAAAGATAAGGTCTGTGACCTTCAAGGTATCAGCATATTCCTCCCTGAATTGCCTCAGATGCTAAAGGATAGTTGAAAGTTTGCTTTGCTGATACATGGCTGGAGAGTGTGTAAAGTCTGCATTGATGACAAGATAGGAAAACAGGCTCCTGAATCAGATTAAAAGATTTGGTAGTACTGGTTCCTTCAGTACTCATTGTATGAAGTTGGGTAAATCATTTAACTTATTTAAATTTTCTTATTTATACATTTAAGATAATAATATTACCTACATTTTCAAGGTTTTGTGGTAGTATGCATAAAACTTGTACCACAAGCTGGAATATGGTAATTACTAAAAACAAACAAATAAACAAAACTAGTATGTGAAAGAATTTCTTCATTTTAAAAGGACAAAAATTCAAACCATTTTAATGTAAAAGTAAACCTGTGGCATGTATAACTAGGAATTCCAAAGAGCAGACCTAGCTTTAGGCATGGATGGATCCAGGGGTTTAAATAATATAATCAGAATTATGTTTTTCCCTCTCTCAGATCTGTGTGCTTCTGCCTGGGTTTTGTAGACAAGCTCCTTCTATGGTTCTTTAATATGGCTATGATGAGGCTGAATCTACCAATGGTCCTCTACTACTTCACAATTCCAGAGAGAATATGAACAAGCCAACATAATGGAGACCTGACTGGTCTAACTTAAGTTGCATGTTACGACTGCAATAATCACTGGCTAGAGAGATGAAGCTCTGATTAGCCAGTCTGAGCCATGCACCCACCCATAAGCTCCTGCAGTCAAAGCTAGTGGGGTAATAGTATGAAAAAAAGAGAGAAGAATGCTGGGTAAACACATAGATACACACACACATCACCACCACCACCACCACCACCACCTCCACAACAACAACAACAAATATCCAGCATAGTTGTCTATTATGCTATGCATTTGCTTATTTGGAACTAAATATAATTTGTAGTTAACTTTATTCTAGGCTGGCCAAATCTGTGCATAGACATTATTTACTTAATTCTTGTTCATTAATGGACTGTTCTTCATTCCATAGGAAAATATTTGTCTAGTGCAAATTAATACCATTCTAATGTAAACATTAGTCTAAGGGAAAATTAATTCTTCTGGAAAGTAAAATAGCGTTAGAAAATAATTTTAAAAACATATTTATTTTCAACTTTTAATTAGTAGCTTTATTAATTATGAAAAATATTCCTAACCTCTTTGTCCACTTTTGCCATCTATAAAATGGGTACAGTTTTGCATATAAAAGTATATAGAGTAATGTACCAAAGAGTTTAACAAATCTTCTGCTTTTAGTAAACTTTTCACAAACACCAGCTTAATTGTTAATGATATGATGTGTTAAGAGACGCTATATAAGTTACAGAGCATCAATATATTTTTCAAAGTTGTTTTAAAAAATATGTTTCAGCTTCACATTATTAGTGTCTCTTAGAACCTTTATGAGCCCTGGTTTCTTCATCTTTGTAACTTGTGGCAATGATAACACCTGTTTTATAATGAAATCAATAGAAAGTATCCTTGTCTAGCTCTACAAATAATTATTTGAGATCTTACAGATAATTATTGAGCTTCTAACAAATGTACAACAAACTAGATTAGAAACTGAAAATGCAAATAAAAAATGGTCCTTGCTTTTGAGTAAATTAAACGATGACAGGTAAGACAGTGAGAATAACTATTAATTTTTATTTGTTATTTTGGCTTCAGAGACACATAGTTCCTGAGGGTACCACCTATTGTTTAATCTTAATAACATGAAAATAAATTAGAAAACACAGGACATTATTCTCTTTGAATTAAAATATCAGCAAATATCTTCTCACTTACTGAAACTAATAATAAATTATAATATATTAAATGCCTTGTATATATAAAGAAAAAGTTTAAAGCTTAGAGATATATAATGGAAGCATGTACACATTCCTGCATAGATATCAGAGAATACACTTTGTTTTTTGTTGTTGTTGTTGTTGTTGTTGTTAAAGAAAGTCCTTACAATTACTAGGTGGGTTGAAGGTAGGGAAAAAAATGAAATAACTAAGATAGGGTAAATGAGTAGCCATATTAGTGTTAACTCACAAGCAGGAAATGGAATTATTTATGTAGTTGTATAGATGAAATGGTTTCAACAAATAACTTTTGAGTGTGGGGACCAATCTGCTGTTTAATGAGGCGGAATAGAAGCAGTGGTTTATGGAAGCTCATCCAAAAAATCAAGACCAAGTGTGTAAAGGACAACTCTGGCTGAATTCTTAGAGGAATTTAAGATCCAAGGAGGAAAATATATACCAGACAATCAAATAATAACTGATGAAAACTGGTGTAGTAATATCAGCATGAGCCAGAAAGGAATCTTAAATACAATTAAAAATAAGGTATAACAGAAGCAGGAATACTATATAATAAACAAAGTTAGATTTATCTAGGTAATTTCATTTCAAATAAAGACCGTCAGTCACAGAAACTGGAAATCATAAAAATAATGATAATAGATAGGATTTTTTGAGGTACTTACTATGGACTGTACAAAGCAATAGGAGCACGTGGTAAGCATTATTTTGTTTCTATTTTATAATTTAGGATATTGAGGCCCAGGAATCTTGAATAACTTGGCCCCCACATTTTCTATTAATAAGAGATTAAAACAGGCCTTGAACTCAGTTACCTTTGTTCCAGAATCCTTACACGTAACCACTGGGCTACAGAGTAGGAATGGGATGAAAATGCAGATCTTGTCTGGGCATGGTGGCTCACGCTTGTAATCCCAACACTTTGGGAGGCTGAGGCGGGTGGATCACCTGAGGTCAGGAGTTCGAGACCAGCCTGGCCACCATGGTGAAACCTTGTCTTTACTTAAAATACTATATATATAGTCTAGTGCAAATTAATACCATTCTAATGGTATGTGTGTGTGTATGTGTGCATATATATATATATATATATATATATATATATATATGCTGGGTATGGTAGTGAACATCTGTAATCCCAGCTACTCAATAGTCTGAGGCAGGAGAATCACTTGAACTCAGGAGGCAGAGGTTGCAGTGAGCCAAGACCTAGCCATTGCACTCCAACCTGGGCAACAAGAGCGAAATTCTGTCTCAAAGAAAAAAAGAAAGAAAGAAAATGCAGATCTCAACCCACTCTCTGGAGGACAGAGCAGCTCTCTATTGGAATCAAAGACCTAGAAAAGAGGAAGTCTTAAAACCTCAAATGCATATGCAGAAAGAGACATGTAAATGCATAAATCTGACCTGTCTTGTTGCTTGATCCCATGTGTAAGCACATAGGAGGTTCTCAGTACAAATGTTTAAAGGTGAATTGATGCAGATTGTCCTCCCCAAAGGGGATGGAAAGGTATGTTGCCATCCAAAACCTTCTTGAAGTATCTATGTGTCCCACTGGCTCCAGTTCCAGCCTCTAAACAAAAATGTTTAACATACTGCTTCTGAACCAAATCGACTAATGTAAAAGGAGCAGCTATCCTACGAAAATTCTACTGGATTCGGGTCATTGGGCTCTTCTTCAAGGGCCAGAGGACCATTGTAAGAAAGTGAGGTGATGGGACCCCAGAGTTGTAGCAGGCTTTAATTTCCATCACAGCTTACAATTTAATTTTAGTTATCCATTGAATTTATCATTTTGAGTAATGTAGAGAAATAACATATGCCTTTTGACTGAATGATCTCATTCTAAATATGACAAATGGAAAATTGAAACATTAAAAAGTATCATGATTCTTTCAGAATAAAAATACACTGTTTTCTAATAGGACATTAGGCTACAAATCTGCCATTTAGTGGGATTGTAAGACTGGATTTATTATTTAAAAGCTTTATTTAATTACTAAGGTTTGTTGAAATTTGGGTTTTTCTTCTGTGAATTGAGGTTGGTGAAGCTCATAAATTCCTTAATTCTGTTGTTTTTAAGTTGGAGTCTACCATTTTATTGCAGCCTTTTTATGGGCAGACAGTCTTCTCTCTCTTATTCATTTATGTATTCTTTTGTTCATTATCTAACCAACAAAGAACAGTGTTGCTATATTTAGAAACTATGCTAAGAAACAAGGATACAAGAAGGAACTACAATAGTGCTATTAAACTCACACTACTATTCCTTTTTTACATACCTCCAGACACTAAATAAAGCCAATGGCAAAAGGTATATGATGATAAAGCCGATCAATAGTGAGGAATAAATTAGAAATAGTAGACTCCTAGGAGAAGCATGCACTCAGAATCAGCCCATCATCTCCTAATATAAGGGAAAAAAGATTGCCGCATTAGAATGATGGTTGGGCTTCAAGAGTGGCTGCTTACTTTTGCTGATATTCAGGCATGACCAGAAAACCTGTAAAAATATAGAGAGGACTGTTAAGACAAACATTAAAATAAATAAATTTAAAGTTTTCATGTTCCTCATTGGATCTCTGGGAAATGAAAGAAAAGAGATATGTAAGTTGATGTGGGGAACAACGAATAACTAAATGTTCCTTTCTGAAAGAGTAGTCAGTGGAAATATTTCTTCTTTGGTTGGATACCAGACAGAACAATGTGTCTCTAGTTGAATTACTGATAGATTGAAAGATCTTTAAAGACACAGACTTGGACAGATGCATCTTTGTATTTCTTCCACCCTATCCCAGTATATTGCAACAGATTTCTGTTTACTAAAAGGGTACACTTTTATAAAATGTGTTATATTATATTCAGATATTACTGATATTTGACTCCTGAAATGTTATTTCATCTTTCCTTTATGTCTACTTTGCCTCCTCAACTGCTTCGCAACCTCCTTGATGATAGAAAATGCATGTTTGTTGTCTCCTTGCTCTTGGTTGTGTGGATCATCAATGGATCACTGTCATTATGAAATACACTAAGTTTATGTGTCAGTCTCCATCAGATCCAATAAAGCACTTTTTCCATCATATTAATATCTATTCTGATGTCTAAGCAAATGTTACTAAAGAGAAAAAATAATTCTAATAGAGTTTGAAATCCCAACAATAATATGCCTGTAATGACAGCAATGTTTACAAATAATGAACTCTCTATTAGCAGAAAGATTTAATAATATTATCATATTTGGAATATAAGTGGAGAAAAGCAGGGATACTTAAGGCTATCATAAGACTGTACATGGTACATGAGATGGCAAACAAAATTTACTTTTAAGTGATGTTAAAAAACCTTTACTCAAACTTATTTGAAGCTTTGATATTTTATTTTTAAAAATTAATGTTTTGAGATCTGTAACGAGCATATCAAATATCTAATTTTGTAGTGTCAACAACTGAAGCCAGTAGCAGTGAATACAAACGTAGAACTATTTTGGGAAACATACGTTTGCTTTTAATGAAACTGTTTATGGATGAGTTCAACAAGTAGAATCATTAATTTTATTGGGTGCAACTTTAAATTAATTATGAGGATTAACAGCACATTTATAGTCAACTTTAAAATGAGTGGGAAGTCTCTCATATGTTGGAATTAAAACTCAAATTGATTTTATCAATTTAAAGTAACAAAAATAAAATCTTATATTTGTGAGATAACTGTGAAGCCGCAATATAAAACTTCATCAAAATCATCTGTAAAGATCCACCATGATGATAACTGTGTCTGTTCTACTAATCCTCAAGTTTAACATTATACACACACACATACTCTCTCTCTCTTTCCCTCTAACACACACACACACGCACAAACACACACACAATAGTCAAAACTTAATGTATACTTTTTGCTTATTCTGTGATTATTTATTGGTCTATGTATCTTAATTTCCTAATGTTAGTTTTAAAAAAAAAAACCAATGTATATACATGTTTTTAAACCTTGGCTTTTCTCTTTATTCATTTTTATTTGCCTATTCATTTCCGATTCTTTTAAGAATTATGTCTTATTACAGAAGGACTTGCTATATTTAAATATTTATTTCCTATGTAATATCTTTTTAAAAGATATTTAAAAACATTTAAAAAACTATTGCAATCAATTTTCTGTATGATTTAGGCTCTATGAATATTTAGAATATTTTAAATGAAGGAGAAAATTTTTCTTCTCTGATTTTTTCCCCAAGTTCCTCTTGAATATTTTTAATAGCATTTTATTCAGGGAAACTTCATGGAGAAGAGAGCTATTGCATATCTATAGGCAGTCAACAATTAACATTAAGACTTCTATACTGTGGGAAGTAAAATTGTCAACATCCATTTATTCTGAAACTTAGCCATTATATTTTATTATTTTAAGTAAGAAATGGGGAAGACCCTCACTATGTACTTAGAAATGGAGGCAAAAGGATTTTTAAAAAATTAAATTCAGGGACACATATGAAGGTTTATTACACAGGTAAACTTGTGTCATCGGGGTTTGCTGTACAGATTATTTTATTTTATTTTATCACCCAGGTATTAAGCCTAGTACCCATAAGTTATTTTTCCTGATCCTCTCGCTCCTCCCACCCTCTACCTTCTAATAGGCCCCATTGTGTGTTGTTCCCCTCAATGTGTCCATTTTACTTGGACATTATCATGTAAAACTTGCAACTATCTACTAAGGTTTTCATGATAACTGTAATAAGCAACCTACATAAATTCTTTAAATTTTCTCAGACTCCCTATAGATGGGGTCATTGTTCACATTATATTTATTCTGAAAGTCTTCTACTTGTTCTCTTCTCTGGGCAAAACTGAAGCACACAGTGACTAGCTCAGTTCTTTTTCAGGCCCTACACTCTACAGACAGTAGTCTAATCCTGTCCACTTTCTTCTATCCATCTTTTAATAGGAAAAACAAAAACTAAGAAAATCAGGCACTTAAGCTTTCTAGCTGTTACAATCTCATTCTTTAACAGTTCAGGGAAACCCTTACTCTTCTGAGACTTGGTTTCTTTCCCTATATATTGAGATGGTAAGTTTAGCTGAAGCTAGTTTTTTCAATTTCGGCATTCTCCAGTGCCACCGCTAACGTCACAGTGCCACCGCTAACGTCACAGTGCCACCGCTAACGTCACAGAAAGCACTCCGGTTACCCTAAATTTTCTTCTGCTGCCCTTTCCAGTGAACAATGCTGTCTCCCATCAGAGGTACCTCCTGTAGTGTTTCCTGGAGAGATTTTTTTTAGCATGATTTGCAGAGAATACAGAAGACATTGTTTTCTCATGCTTATTGTTTGGTGAGCAAATTTCACTCCATTGCACTGGCATTTCCCACATCCTGCAGAATCAACATGATACTCTGAACTTCATATGTGAATAGGAGCAATGAAGGTATACTATTTTCTAAGAAAAGAATCACCATGGGTCTGTGCTTTGTTTGGAACTTTGAGTTTAATATCTCTCAGAAAAGGTTTCCCTGTAGTAAAATGTTAACAACAATTTTCTCTGGGAAGGGGAGGAAGAGGAGGATTGTGGGTGGTCCTTTTTTTAATCACGATTATTATCTGTTACCCTGTACTTGTCTTCAGTCCACAGTGATTGCATTTCTGTTATAAATATACAAGTTTTATTTTTTTAATTAAATTTATCATGTAATCAGCAAAAAATAAATAAAATTACTTTCTCAGGAAGATAACATTTGCATTTGTTTTAATATCTTTCATAATAGCTAATAATGCAATTTGTTTATATTTCTCTATACATGTTATTATAAAACAGCATTAAGAGTCGTAATAGACCTAAAATGAGTTTAGGCCTATTGATTTCCTAAAACATATTTGCATCTTATCTCTCTATTTTCACAGAATTTACGCCACGTGGTTAGGCTCATTATTATTCTGGATATATTAAAAATTTTAAAAAGAGGCAGAGAGAAAGAGATCCAAAATCATTACGAGCACTATATATTTCTACACTAAACAGTTGGTTCAAAATAAACAATGATAGCACAGTGATTATAAAGGTATGGAAATACAACTTGAGTTAGTTTAGTTCTAGCATTCTATGTGACTACTTGGAATTTCACTTTCTCTTTAAATTATTTCAATTATAAGGCTACTTGAAAACTTCTGGATCTATCATAAAGAAACACACAGTATGAAAATTTCTATGGCCGGGCGCGGTGGCTCAAGCCTGTAATCCCAGCACTTTGGGAGGCCGAGACGGGCGGATCACGAGGTCAGGAGATCGAGACCATCCTGGCTGACACAGTGAAACCCCGTCTCTACTAAAAATACAAAAACTTAGCCGGGCGAGGTGGCGGGCGCCTGTAGTCCCAGCTACTCGGGAGGCTGAGGCAGGAGAATGGCGTGAACCCGGGAGGCGGAGCTTGCAGTGAGCCGAGATCGCGCCACTGCACTCCAGCCTGGGCGACAGCGTGAGACTCCGTCTCAAAAAAAAAAAAAAAAAAAGAAAATTTCTAGAATTTGTTTTAAAATGGGATTTGTCATGACTCTCACACTCTATCTCAATCTCTGACTGCATATAAATATACATGTAAAATAAACTTCTAAAAATAAAATTAATAAAAAGTATTTCTGATCACCTATAAGCAGAGGCAGATTGACAGTTGATGGATTTAATTATAATGGTTATTGTCAGTGAATATTGGAGCAGATCAATTTTGATGCACCCATTGACAACTTTGCAGAAGTTGGGGCTTGATAACTGATATTGCACTGTTAATTCATTGCTAAGATAGTAATACACTGATATAAGATTTCATTTTTTAAAATACATTATTTTAATTTGAAAGTACAAATCAATTGTCTTTTTTTGAATTGTACCTTTTAATTTTTTGTTTATACTGGCAGGATTTTAATTTATGTAAAATTTCAACAAAAGAAAATTTTCACTAAGCATCTTTTCTGTCCATCATTATTAGTTACTTCATTACTTGAAAATATATTAGTTAAAAAATTATCAGTTCTACATCTTAAATATACAAGGTGCAGCCTGGCAACAGATGTTTTCTTGATGTATTTGACATCAGTAATCAGAAACACTGTGCCCATTGAAAACAAACAAACATCCATCAAAGAAACAACTGCAAATCGCAGTACCATTGAATCATCTCACTCTGCATCTTCAGGAACCTGCCATTCCATTTCCTGGTCCTTGATATAATATAATGGATTTGAATGTGTTTAAAAGTCAAATAAATAGTACTCCCCTGTCTTATTTCAAAAGCATTCTCTATGTGATATCTTATCTTCATTAAATCATTCTGTCTGTTTTTGTTTTTGTATTTTTTTTCCTTATCACCTAAATGAATTAACACTGTGTTCCCTTTGATACTGTTTTGGGGATATCTAGATGCCTTTTTTGAGATTGGTATATTTTCTGTTAGGCATGTGCACACATTCATCATTTTATATAGAGATTAAACAATTGGCAGTTAATGTTTATACCTGAGATAAAAATAATATTAAATTTATAAATTTTACTTCTGAGTAAATTTTCTTCTCAAAAGTACTTTTAAAAATTAAGTCATACCACTTTGATTAGAACCACTTATTTGAAAAAATATATTTGTCAAATCAGACTTTCTGATGTCAAATAGTGAAAACCAGATAGAAAAACACAAACAATATCATACAGTTTCTACATTTCAGTCTAAATTAAGCAGAACATAATTAACTCACAATTACAGATCTGCAGGGACAAGGTATCTAAATAATTCAAATTGGCAAATTAAAAGTAATTTAGATGATCAACACAGATTTTTGTATGTGGGTTTTAAGGTAGATGTTTCATAGTCTGTGCATATGCTTTATAACTAATAAAGACAAATTAATTCAAAAACAAACATCTCAGGTAAAAATATAGAAATTCTTCTTGAGTCTAGACGAAATCAATGATTACATATTAAAAATACATCAGAACAATAAAACTAACTTCAGAAATGTTTTATAAATCAAAACCCATCCTTCCTCCAAAAAGTTTAAGAAGGATATTTTGAAATCTGAAAAGAATCTGTTTTGGTTTGTCTATGTATTTTTTCCTCTCAAAATTAACTTGGAGGCATAGAGCCCAGTGGATCACAGACAGTGTTCATTACAGTGACACAATTATGTCTCCAGATTAGATGATAAGATCATTGGATTTACCTCACTCCTGGGGGCTATCCCTACTCTGAAAGCCAAAGGGATAATTTTATTGCACTTACATACAGTATCATTCCCTCATCCATGTTCATTCATGCTTAGTACTTCTTCCTAGATGAATCATTGAGGTCCAGATATGTGAAGTAAGTTACTTAAGGTCAAAATCAAAGTCAAGGCAAGACAGTAACAACTCCCCTCAATATACCTGGTCTTTAGCACTTTCCATTACCCTTAATTTTTGCAATCACCGAAAACCAAAGACAGAGGCCAAGTCAGTTCTTGCACAACTATTGCCGCTGAGCAAACAACCACCCTCTGTATATATTTGCTTTGATTGTACTAGAAAATAAATCTTCAGATTTTGAGAAATGCATATAGAAACTCTTCCACTCTAAGCAGTCCCTGTGTGCTATGGCTTGAAAAGATGAGTCTTCAGGGCACTGTTGACAAACCATTGATTTCATGAGGTTGTTGTAGGTTTTCCTTGAGTCTTTCTAACTTAGAAAGACTACAAGCTACATGCTTTAATCTCCTAGTTACCTGAATTTTCTTGACAGTGATCTTTTAAATAACCAAACTGAATACTAGGGCTGACAGATGTTCTAAGGATGATGACAGAAAAATTAGAAAGGAAACTACTAACGAACTAAACATTTGCTTCCTGAAGTTGTAAGACATTTTTTAACATATACTAGTCCTTCAACTTTCACAAGAATTCTCCAAGACATATATTATTCCCATTTTATCAAAAAGGAAAGTAAAGCTCAGAGATATGCCACAGCTTGCCCATTGTTAGGCAGTCACAAAAATAGAGTTAGGACCTAGTTGTGGCTGATTTGAAAACCCATTCCCAATCTTTACATTGCACTTATCCATTGTATTTTCATTTGAGGTATATGTTGTCCAGACACAACTGATGTAAAATCTGTGCTAACATAATAAGTCACCAAAGCAGCACTCATCTGGGACCTGCCTCAGCCTCATCACCTTTCCTTTGTAGTCCTTGAGTTGAAGCACTTCTGTCTCAGAATGGTTAAGAGTTTGTGGCTTTGAGATCGAAATTGGTGATTAGCTCTGGCTGACTTAACCCCACTCCTTACTTAGCACTTTCCTGAAGGTACTGACTTCTAGAAATAAAACCCACTCTCAGCAAGATGCAGTACCTGTTCTCTCATATTTTTTCTGAACAGCACATTGGCAAGGTTGGCCTCATGGGTGTGCAACCAGAGCAGTCAAACGAAGTCCCACACCCAGAAGGGTCTTATGCTTGGGGTTTAATGTTCTACACTCACTGTTTTTAAATTCTTAATAAGTTATATTTTAATTTGCATTTTGGCAGTGAATTCCAATGGGTCAATGAAGCATGCTCTGGGAGCTTCGAGGTTAAGCTCTTTGGCAGCCTCACTATTTTCCCACCTCCCTGAGATGAGTTTTCCACTGCATGCTTCACTGCCACCTGGCATTTTGGGTCCCAGGTGGCCTGCTCCTCCCATGCTATCCAGGAACCAATGCTGCCCTGCAACCCTGGAAGGGGCCTGTGCATGTTACAGAGTCAAGATTAGGTAACTGAGGACTCCAGCTGGGATATAAGGCAGTCTTCTCCGTCTTGGGCTGGCCATGTTGTTTAGCAAGTGAGCGTACAACAGAGGTTACAATCACTTGGATGTGGTCTATCCCTCATGGGTTCAGGCAGGCCAACTCATGGGAAAGGAAGATGCCTCACTTTACTTCCCCATCCTGGCTGGTGGGAAGGAGAATCTTCCAGCCAGTGGGTCATGGTGCTTTCATGCAGATTTGCAGGGTAGGACTGGTGAACCTGTGAGGGTCTACACATGTCGGGGAGTAACCCCTGCCTGAAAGAGTGAGACATTAAATAGCAAATAAAAAATAACTACGACAGGTCAAGAAAGAGACCCTGAGAGAGAGATAAAAAGTTTTATATTCTTGAACAAAAGTAAGTCCCCATATTTTTATTATGCATCAGGCATCGTAAATAATGTAGCCAGCCCTGACACTGGTATAAAGGGATTTGGGTTTCTCTGAATAGCAAGTAAATCAGTGAGCATGCCTGAGCCAGTTTGTTATCTTTTTCCTGCTCCCTTGCCTGATGAAATCCTGGGGAAAAAAATCTCACCCCTCTGTAGCTCTCTAGTGCATTTACTTTTTCAACTTTATGACACATGTTTTGTATATTAAAAAGTGATGTCCTATATTATAATTGGGGTTCTTAAAAGGAAAGAGCCACATTTTCTTCCTTTATTCATTTTTTGAATGTGTGTTATCCCTGTTCTAAAAATGAAATGTAATAAAATGAATGTATAGTATATATTAGCATTGTGAAACCTGATTAAGGAAATGCTGTTTAGTTCCACCTTTCCTCTATGTGACGTACTCAAAATAAGTCTTCTAAAACTAAACTAAGCAAATAATAATTAGTTTAACAGAATGGACTCAGGTGTAGAATTGTGCAGGTTTGAGACCATTATTTCCCTTTTGAATGTAACTGTGTGATGGTCAGATGAGCCATCACTCCAGAATCAGTTACTGAGCGTGTACTGTACACCTGTCTCATACTAGTTGCAAGGAAAAGGAGAATGACATGAACTCACATTTACTGTGCCAGACACCTTGTGCACGCTCAGTCATTTCCTCCTCACAACAAATTAAGAGGTAGATATGGTTGGACTGGCTTCCTAAACAAAAACATCAAGGTTCAATTTGTTAAGGTAAAAAAGTCAATTTTCAGTTAGAAAATGGGAAGGTCATTCAATGGTGATGTTAATGAGAAACCTACCATTGACAGTGACTGATTTTTTTGTTTGGTATTAATATGAAGACTCCACATTTAGGTTAACTTATCACACCCTCCCCTGCAATGTTTATTCTGTACTCCCAGCAGGAGAAGCAGAATATAGTGCTTGGCACCTTTATGTGGTTATCTTTAAAATAAATGGTGATGCTGAATGTGCACATCTCAGTGTTATTCTCAGCAACTTGTAATCGAAGCCCTTCCTGTTTCTATTAGAATTTGTCAATTGAAGGGCATTGTTTCTAACACCCAGGAAGAAACAGCCATTGGGAACGCACTTTCAGTTAGGAAAGAACTGGCTGTGTTTGTCCTAGAGAAGAAGAAAGATTTCTTACTAATCTAACACCTAGCCACTCCAGTGTTGGTCATGTTACGTCCTGCTTGGAAAAATAACATTCTGCCCATGTCCAAGTTCAAGCTCTTAAGGAGGTCTCTTGTGCTCCCTTCCTTAACAAGTGTGGCTGATGTGTTTTCCCTCAGAAATTACTTAGTATTTTACAGAGCCTTTGAGGAGAAAATCTTGTAATGCTAATTAGCTAATTTACAAACATTAATTAACCAATTCTCAAAAGAGATATGGATAGAAAGTAGGCTACTCTATGCTAGTGTAGCAATGAGAAAGTTCTAGTTAAATAATTCACCCTATCAAGGTCATATTCTGTGTCGAAGAACAAGGAAGGATGGATGAAAGAGAAAAGACCAAACTGGCTGATGTCTTCAGTGAGCAAAAATCCATTTCCTCTTAAATTCCAAGTAGAGGTCTTATTTTTCTGCTCACTCTTTCCTTGTTCCAATCCATGTAATTCTATCCCTGAAGTTGCACCTTATGCTCTAACTCATAAGGATATCTCCTTTCTCCAGTACATTTTCATCTATATTACTCAAATCAGTTTGCAAGTGTGTTTAATTGTATAATGCACACACTTGTTATTTTCCCAGAATAATCTTTTAGAGGACAGAGAAAAAGGCCACCCCGGATTGGGAACTCCTCCAATCTCAGTACATGGTGGGAAAACTACTTAACAATTTCCAGTTTGATTTTACAGACTCCATATTGCTTTCACAAGACATGAGAACTAATTATTGTTACTCCACCATGCACATGTGAAAATTGAGGCTTTGTGTGGCTAAAATGCTTCCTAGGATCATATAAATAATATGTGACAGAGTAGGGTTACATCTCTTATTATTCTTAGGCAAAAATAGATAATACTAGTATGCTTCCAAGTTTACAAATGAGAAAACCTAGGCTCAGAAGAAGATACTGCTTGCTGAAGATGAAAAATCATGTTACAAAGAAGTAGTATGGTATTATAAGAAAGAGAAGACATGAGCAATTAACTACCAAAGGGAAGCCTGCATAAAATGGGTTGACATGCCAGGGGCAGTTGCCCTTGTATGAGTCTCAAAGCAGCTGAACAATAGCCTTTTTGGACCCTGTGTGCCGCTACCTTCAAAATAAGCTTAGAGGCTTGAGTTACAGTACAGAGTTGTAGATTGTATGAACAGGTATGGCAGATATGACGGGATGAAATACTTAGGAATAGTCATCATTGGTAATTCTTCCACTTTACTACAGCTGTGAAGTTAAACATTTCAATCTTATCATATGGACCTTATCCAATGGACAACCACCACCATTTTTTGAGAGACTACCAAGTTCTAATCCCAGATAAGTGCTTTATAAGCATTAACTTAATTCTTGAATTACCATGAGGTAAGAGTTGTTTTCCTCATTTTACAGTTTGAGAAAAGAAGCTTGCACATGCATTTATTCATTAATTCATTAGACAGATAATTAATTTCCATTGTGTGCCAAAAACAGTGCTCAGTGCTGGCTAAGAGTTATGGACCTAGTAGACAAGACACCTTCTTTCCTCACGGAGCAACTAATACAACAGTTAAAGACAAACAAAGAGGTAAACATAGATATTTGTGATTTTTATTTGAGAAAGTAACAGATTGCTATGATGGGAGAAAATTGGGATCATGACTGGAAAACTATGTGTGAATGCCTAGAAAAGGTGATCAGGAAAGGTCACATTCTAACTTGAAATCTAAAGCATGAGGCGACTTCTTTTCCAAGAGCTGATGGCAGGGCCATTTAAACTCACTTGACAGTAAAGATTAAAGTTCTGACATAGAAGAGATTTGGGTGTTTTTAAAAGTTGAATGTGGCTTGGGTGGCTAGATCAGTTCAAACATAGAGAAAATGATGGCATAAGATGACCCTTTAGAACAGGTAAAGGAAGAGAAATGAGAAACTATTTAAGAGACTTGGTAAGTTGGTGAGGAATGAAGGAAGAAGGGGCATTGATAGTGTCCCATAGATAGAAGAGAAGCAGCTAGAATTTGTGGCCAAATCTATTTGACCTCAAATCCATGTGCTTGACCATCTAATTCCTACACCTTTACCACTAAATTCCCAGCTTGACAAAATTGACTGACCTAGTCTTGTGACTGTATGGGAGTCAGAGACCATGATGTTTATCCTGGAGAAATTCAAGCCCAGAGATGCTGCGTTCTAGAGTCATAAGACTAGTGTGGGTGTTAGGAAGTAGAGTGGGAAGAAAAAAGCTTGGTCCAACATACTGGTGTTGGGAGTCCGAGAGACATAGAGTAGAACAGAAACAACAGAAGAGAGAAGAGAGAAAAGAGAATGCGAGTGAATTAAATTATCACATCTTATAGCTAAAACAGATCCTTGACTCCACTTAGACTAAATCATCCTGTCACTGAATCTGAGAGTTCAGTGACTGGCTAAGATTTTACAAGAAATATAAGCATGACTACACTAGAATCCACTTGCCCAGATGCTTGAGAATGAATGTAAACAAGTGACAAACAACAAAACATAGCAAATGTTGAAAATACATATGCATTTTGTAATGAGTCTGGTTAACATGTGACTACAGGCTAGGTGAGAACACAGAGAATGACTATGTTTGAAATTAAGGTGAAGATAGTTTTAATTATCTCCACTGTGAAATGATTTGCAGGTAATTTGTAAGAGCTTGAAGCAGAAAGCAAACACTTGTCTCCCAATGCAGGTGATATGTTGTTCCATGTGTTCGATTTTCACTGCACTCTATAATGTAATAGCTTTTGGATTTGAGAATTTAGTCGTTACAAAGAAATTGCTCTAAAATTAATAAATCCATATTGTAAGGGTAGAGGAAAGCACTTTTAATCCCTCTTTTTCCAACTTTTCTTCTGAAAAATGACTGCTCTTATTATAAAATAGTTGTTTTATTTGATCAGGTTATTATTTTTCCAAGCCTTTTCATCACCTCTTCATTTAGTGGCCTATCAATCTCCTTTCTACCCTCTTTCTCTTTGGGCAAAGATTTATACACCACTCTCCAACCAGAAGCATCTTTAAAGGGGAATATAATAGATACCTCAAAAGATTTATGGAAGCATTTAAAATTGTTTAAAAATGTTACCAAAAAATGGCTGAAGAAACCCAGCATAGTACTTTACATAAGAGTAAATGTCTTCCTATGAGGAAGCTCCTCCTTCTGTGTTTTCATGCCTAATTCATCTCAACATCAACTTCCCCTGTGTATGTTCCACTACAATCTAGTCTGTTTTTTTAGTAAGTTCAACTATCAAGTAATCTAGAATGCCCTGCAATTCGCAGTCAAAGTTAAATGGCAGATTTGTTTGAAAAAGCAGCCAGTTAATTCAGTACTTTTAAAAGAATAACCTCTTTTGTTAAGTGCAAGTTAATAATGATTCCAAGTTAGTATTGGATCTGATTTCCAGGAATGATTATGCCTAATGCAACTTGCATCTAAAACACCATCAACTATATGTCTATAAGAAAAGCAACTCATCTAAAAGACTTGATATACTTACAGTTTGTCTGATTATTTTAGATACGGTAGAATTATATTTAACGTGACTCATTTACTAAAAAAAAATCCTTTGGCCACTTATTGGTCCATCCTAGGTTTTCAGGGTGCAGAAAGAAATAAAGAAATGCCACTGTCTTTTAGTTGCTAATACTTTTTTGTTTTATGGATTTATTGGATGGATGGGGAATAATGCGGATTATCATTTTGATATGGGCTGAAATATGTCTCCATTAAAAACATCAAGCAGAATTCAAGATCGATATTATTCAGTCACTTATATTAATATTATAAAAATAATTAATAAAATTTAGAGGTATATATTATTCCCATATTCACTATACATCATTTTATTTCTATTTCTTATCAAATATATTTAGCAATTATTTGACTAATTCCTATAATTTTCATAGGTGCATCAAAAATGAAAAAGGATAAATAAGTAAACACCTAGTATGTGTTAAGTCCTTAATATATGGCATTTAATCCTTATAATTCACAAGAAACAAAATAAGCTAAATGGAGAAAATGGCAATTGAACTGATTCTTCAATACACAATAGACTCTGGCTTACAGGAAAGAAGAGGTCATGTGTGTATGTCTGTGTGTGTGTGTGTGTGTGTGTGTGTGTGTGTGTGTGTGTGTAGGTGACTGAGGCCAGGATAGGGAGTACAAGTATTTGCGAATCTCAAACCAAAGGGTAAATAGAAACAAAACCCTTCACACAGAAAACTATTCAGAGCATGGTTATTTAAGAATAAGGCACACTGCTAAATGATTGGAGCATAAGGCATGTGCAAAGCAAGGCAAATGTCCTGACCCCTTTGGCTATTATACCTGAAAAAAAAAAAAAAAAAAAAGAAAGACCAAGACAGTGAAACAGAAGGTAACCTGCTCATATTCCCCCAAAAAATAAGAACTCTACACCCATCTACAGCTTCATGACTCACGTAAAAATTTGTGAAACCCAAGTGGAGCCAAAGACCTTGAAGGATAATTTCGAGAGTGCGGACTGATACTCAGATAGCTTATCCTCTATGCTTGCTCCCTAGTTCACATCTGGAAATGGCCCGGTCTTCCCAGAGGTTTGGTTATAGCTCAGTTTGTTCTCGAGCCTGCAACCAAAACCATCTGTCAAGGAGTCCAGGAGTTGTGTACTCCAGTGCGTTGGTGGACATGCTTGTCTGCCCAGTGATATCACTCTAGAAAGTGAACCTGAGAGTGGCCCTGTGGCTTCACTCCAGTTCCACTCAGCAGAAGTCACAGCTCAGAGCCGTGTGCACAAGGACCCAGAGGGAGATTCACTTATATCTTTCAGCCCAGGAGTCTGAGCCTCCTAGGTGAGTTCACTAACCACCTTCTGACAGCAAATCTAGGGGACCCGGTTTCAGCTCCAGCCCCTTCTGCTGCAGTCAAGGAACTATCCTGTCTTTGCAGGGTCCTCCTGGAAGATGCACGTCCCTCTTAACCAATGAGATCGGGCTCTTCGGCCTCTGTCCCACAATAGGTGATGAAGGGATACGGACCCAGCTCCAGTCCTTCTACTGCAGAGAGCTGTCCTGCCTGCACTGGGACTTGCTGGGAGACTCGTGCTCCTCGGAACCAAAGAGATGAGGATCTCCAGCTTCCTCCTACAGCAGATCCTGAGGGCACCCACTCTCAGCTCCAGTGCCTGCCTGCTGTAGTCAGGAAACTATGCTATCTGTTTAGAAACTTGCTAGGTAAAATGCACCCTTCTGAGTAGAGACAAGACTTTCCATCTTCTATCCCATAGCAGATACCAAGGAGGCTCAGTCTCAGTTCTGGCCTCTCCTGTTACAATAGAGAAAATATCCAACTTGTGCAGAGACCTGCTTGGTAATGTATACCCATCAGAGCCAATTATACAGGCCTATTAGCCTCCTTCGCAAAGCAGATCCTGAAGGGGCCCAGTCTCAACTCCAGCACCTTTCACTATAGTCAGGGAACCATACAACCCATGTGGAGACTTGCTGGGAAACATGCTTACTTGGGTCACCAGGAAAGTCTGCTGGTCTCTGATACTTGGACAGCATTCCCACACAACTCAGGTCCTTCACTGGTCTTCCCCAGGTCCATCTGGGCCCAAAAGATACATCAGTCTTGGAGTCCTCATGAGAATCACAGCCAGCCTGGGCTTATAAAATGTCTTTTAGTGCTGAAACAGCTGCAGTGGTCACAAGTTCAGTAAACTTGCCAGTCTGCTTAGAATCCCTGGAAGGCCCTCTGAAGATGTACAAACACAAAGTCAGAATACATACACTAAAATAAATACCTAATCCCTCAATGCAGAGATATTATTGCTTGACAAAAGCACCAGGAACATTCAGGGGCATATGACCTCACCAAATGAACAAAATGAGGTGCCAGAGACCAAACCTAAAGGGGTGGAGATGTGTGATCTCTCAAATAAAGGCTTCAAAATAGTTGTTTTAAGGAAGCTCACTGAGCTGAAACAAAATGCAGAGAATTAATTCAGAACTTTATCAGAGAAATTTAACACAGAGATTGAAATGATTTTTTAAAAAATCAACAGAAATCTTAGAGATGAAAAATACAATGGATGAATTAAAAATGCAATAGAGCATTATCAATAGAATTGATCAAACAGGAGAAACAATCTGTGAGCTCCAAGACAGACTATTTGAAAATATACAGTCAGAGGAGAAAAATTTTAAAATAAAGGAATGAGCAAAGCTTTTGAGATAGCATAAAAAGGACAAATATTTAGGTTATTAATGTGAAAAAGGGGAAACTAGAAAAACAAAGTAGTGGACATAAATTAAATGTTACTCCAAAAATATTTAAAGAAATAATAACAAAAAAATTTTCAAACCTGGGGAAAGACATAAATAAACAAGTAATAGAAGGTCAAAGGCAACCAATCAAATTCACCCTAAATAAGAATACCCCAAGACCTATTGTAATCAGATTCTCAAAGGACAAAACATTGAGAGGATCCTAAGAACAGCAAAAGGAAAGAAGGAAACAGCGTATAAAAAAGATCCAGTACACCTGGCAGCAGGCTTCACAGTAGATATGTTATAGACCAGGCAAAAGAGGGACAATACATACAGAGTGCTGAAGAAAAAAAAAAAATCCCTGCCCAGAAAATTGTACCCAGAAAAGCTATTCTTCAAAAATGGAGAAAGAGGCTGGTTCCAGAAAACAAAAGCGGAAGAACTTTATTGCTACCATATCTGACCTACAAGAAATGCTAAGGGGAGTTCTTTAAACCATAAAAAAAAAAATAATACTAACATGATTGTTACACTAATATTGTAACTATGGTGTATAAACCACTAATGTCTTTACTAAGAAGGTTAAAAGTCAAAACAGTTAAATGTAATAACAAAAACAATTTGTTAAAAGATAGGCAATGCTAAAAATGTAAATCGTGACATAAAAAACTCAAAATATAAAGAAAGAAGGGGGTTAATGCATATAGTTTTTGTTTTTGCTTCTTTTTTTCTTTTATTTTTAAATTTTGCAGTCAAAATTAAGTTGGTATTAGTTTTAAATAACTTGTTATAATGATAGAATTTTTTTGTAAGCCTTGGAGTACAAAGCAAAAACTTACAATAGATACACTAAAAATAAAAAGTGACAAATTAAAATATATTACCAGAGAAAATTGCTTAACCACAAAGGAGGATATTAAGAAAGAAAAAGAGGAAAAGAGAAGACATTAAGAAAAGGATAAGAAGAGAGAAGCAAGAAAACAAGTAGAAAGCAAGTAACAAAATGGTGGTAGTTAGTCCTTACCTATTAATAATAACATTGAATATAAATAGACTGAATTCCCCAATAAGAGACATAGAGTGGTTGAATGAATTAAAAAGCAAGACTCAACTATATGCTGCCAACAAAAACTCACTTTACCTGTAAAGACACACATAGACTAAAACTAAAGAAATGGAAAAACATATTCCATGCAAATGAAAACCAGAAAAGAGCAGAAGTGGTTAAACTTATTTCAGATGAAATAGACTTTAAGCCAAAAACTATAAAAGGAAACAAAGAGGTAATTGTATAATGATAAGGGGGTCAATTCAACAAGCTAATATAACAATATAAACATAGATGCACTCAATACCAAAATATGTAAAGTATATTTATATATTATATATAAATATTTATATATAACATATACAAAACAAATAATAAATCTAAAAAGAGAAATAGACTGAAATACAAAAATCATAGGAGACTTCGACATCCCACTTTCAGCAATGGACAGATCATCCAAGCAAAAAATCAACAAAAAAACACTGAATTATAGCCCTTAACAAATTTTAAAAAGTCAAAATCATGTCAAATATCTTCTCTGACCACAAGAGAATAAACTTAGAAATCAGTAACAAATGGATCTGTGGAAACTAAAAGTATGTGGAAAGTAAAAAACATGTTCCTGAATGACCAATGGATCAATGAAGAAATTAAGAAAATTTTTTAATTATTTTAAAAAATAAAAATAGAAACACATATGCTAGAACCTATAGAATACAGCAGAAGCAGGGAAGTTTATAGCAATAAGACCCTACATCAAAATAGTAGAAAGATTTCAAATAAAAAATCCAATGATGTACCTCAGGGAACTAGAAAAGCAAGAACAAGCCAAACTTAAAATTAGTAGGAGGAGAGAAATAATAAAAGTCAGAGCAAAAACAGTGAAATGAAGGCTACAACAAACAAACAAACCAACTCAAAGATCAATAAAACAAAAAAGTCATTTTTAAGATAAACAAAATCAATAAACCTTTAGCCAGATTAAGAAAAAAGAGAGAAAGCCCAAATACATAAAATCAGAGAAGAAAAAGAAAACATTACAACTGACACCACAGACATTGAAAGGATTAGTAGAGACTACTACAAACAACTATACACCAAAAAATTGGAAAACCTGAAAGAAATGAATACATTTCTGGACACATGCAACTTAACAAGGTTGAACCACGAAGAAACAGAAAACCTGAACAGACAAATAACCAGTATGAGATTGAAATAGTGAAAAACATGTCACATCTAAGAAAAACCCAGAACCTGACAGAGTCACTGTTGAATTCTTCCTAACCTTGAAAGAAGAACTAATACCTATTCTACTCAAACTATTGTATAAAATCAAATTGGAGGGACTACTTGCAAAGTTATTCTAAGAGGCCAGTATCACCCTGATACCAAAACCAAACAAAGACATAAATAGAAAATTACCGGTCAATAACCCTGATGAATACAGGTACAAAATCTCTCAGCAAAATACTAGCAAACCAAATTCAACAAATGTTATTATTCACCATGATCAAGTAAGATTCATGTCAGGGAGGCAAGGATGGTTTAACAAACTCAAATCAGTAAATGTGATTCATCACAAAGGTCAAATCAAAGACAAAAACCATATGATTATTTAAATAGATGCCAAAAAAGCATTCGATATAATTTAACATCTCTTCATGATGATAAAAACTCTCAGTAAATTGGGTATAGAATATACCTCAACGTGAGAAAGACCATATATTAGAAACTCATGACTGGTGGGGCACAATGGCTTATACCTGTAATCCCAGCACTGGGGGAGGTCGAGGTGGGTGGATCACTTGAGGTCAGGAGTTTGAAACCAGCTGGCAAACATGCTGAAAACCCATCTCTACTAAAAACACAAAACTTTAACGGGCATGGTGGCATGGGCCTATAATTTCAACTACTTGGGAGGCTGAGGCACAAGAATTGCTTGAACCTGGTAGGTGGAGGTTGCAGTGAGCCCAGATTGTGCCACTGCACTCCAGCCTGGGTGACTGAGTGAGACTCTGTCTCAAAATAAATAAATAAATAAGTAAATAATAAATAATAAATGAACAAACAAAAAACCCATGACTAATTTCATACTTAATAGGGAAAATTAAAAAGCCTTTCTTCTAAAATCTAAGACAAGACAAAGATATCCACTTTCACTACTTCTGTTCAACGTAATAATGGAAGTCCTAGCCAGAGCAATTAGGAAAGAGAAGGAAATAAAAGGTATCCAAACTAGAAACACAAAAGTCGAATTTGTTTGAAGATGATATGATACTATACTAAGAAAAATCTAGACTCCACTAAAAAATGCTTAAAACTACTAAAGGAATTCAGTGAAGCTGCAGTATTCAAAATCAACATACAAAAATCAGCAGCATTTACATATACTAACAATGATCAATCTGAAAAATAAATAAAGAAAGCAGTTATGCTTATAATAGCTACAACAAGGAGAAATATCTAGGAATAAATTTAGCCAAAGAAGTGAACGATTTCTACAAAGAAATCTACGAAACACTGGTTAAAGAAATTGAAGAGGGCACCAAAAAAATGGAAAGCTATCCTATGCTTATGGAGTGGAAGAATTAATATTGCCAATATACATATACTACTCAAAGTATCTATAGATTCAATGCAGTCCCTCTCAAAATTCCAATGACATTATCAACAGAAATTAAAACAAAAATTTAAATTTGTATGAAACCACAAATGACTTGAATAGCTAACAGAACTCTAAAGAAAAAGAACAAAGAAGAAGGCATCACACTACTTGATCTTGAATTATACTACAAAGCTATAGTAGCCAAAACAGCATGAAACTGGCATAAAACCAGACACACAGACTCATGGAACTCAATGGAGAACCCAGAAATAAATCAACACACTTACCACCAACTCATTTTTTATAAAATCACCAATAATATACGTTGGGGAAAGAACAGTCTCTTTCATTAATGGTCTGGGAAAACTACATATCCATATGTAATAAGAATGAAACTAGATACCCACCTTCCACTATAAACAAAAATCAACTCAAAATGTACTAGAGAATTAAATGTGTAATCTTAAATTGTGAATCTATTAAAATAAAACTTTGAAGAAACACTTGAGGACATTGGACTGGGCAAATTTATTTGATAAGACCTCAAAAGCACAAGCAACAAAAGCAAAAATAGATAGGATTACATCAAGCTAAAAGACTTCTGCACAGCAAAGGAAACAATAAATAAAGTGAAGAGATAGCCTATACAATGAGAAAACACATTTGCAAACTATTCATTCAATTAAGGCACTGATGTAGGGAATACACAAGAAACTCAAACAAACCCAGAAATAAATAATACAATTTAAAAATGGGCAAAGGATCTGAATAAATGTTTTTCCAAAGAAGACATAAAAAATAGCCAACATGTATATAAAAATATGTTCAGCATCTCTAATCATAAGAAAAATGCAAATCAAAACCACAATAAGATATTATCTCTTTTCAGTTAGAATGGCTATAATTAAGAAGACCAAAAAAAAAAATAATAATGCGGGTGAGGATGCAGAGAAAAATAAACTCATATATTGTTGGTGGGAAGGTAAATTCGTACAGCCATTATGGAAAACAGTATGAATGTTTCCTAAAAAAGCTAAAAACAGACCTACAATATGAACCAGCAATGCCATTACTAGATATATATCCAGTATGTTGAAGAGATATCTGCATTCCCATGTTTATTGCAGCATTATTCACAGTAGTCAAGATATGAAATCAACCTACATGTCCATCACCAGATGAATAGAAAAATAAAGTGTGGTCTATATACACAATGGAGAACTATTCAGCCATAAAAAAGAATGAAATCTTGTCATTTGCAGTAACATGGATGAACCTGAACGACATTGTATTATGTGAATGAAGTCAGGCACAGAAAGTTAAATACAACATGATCTCACCCGTATGTGGAAACTGCAAAAGTTGACGTCTGAGAAGTAGAGTATAATAGTGTTTACCAGAGGCTGAGAAGGGTAAAGACGCAGGGGAGAGGGAGAAACTAGTTAACAAATACAAAATTATAGCTGGATAGGAGGAATTAAGTTCAATTTTCCATAACACTGTAGGGAGACTACAGTAACAGTAATTTATTGCATATTTTCAAATAAAAGAGAGGATTTTGTTATAAACCTGAAAAAATGATAAAGATTTGAGTTGATAGATATGCTAATTACCATGATTTAGTCATTACACATTATATTCATGAATAGAAATATCACAATATATTTTAGAAATAATTTAGTATGTGTCAGTTTATACACACACACACACACATATATATAATTAAAACAAAACAGAGTATCCTCATCTTGGATTTTAAAACTGGAAATTTGCTTCTTCCATTGACCTGCTGATTGTAGAGCATAATTAATCCTTGACTCTTTGCACCAATCCTGGACACAGCTCTGAGTGGACCTATCAGCTTGCTGCCTGTATATGAGGATTCAAGGATTCTGCACAGTAACATTTAAGATTTCAAAGTTAAGAATATTAGAACTACATCCAAACTAAAATAAAAAGAAGTATTATAGTAAGTTGGAATAAATGTATTGATTGGAATCCTGTCTTTGAGGCCAGAAAGCAGGGCTAAGCAAATCCCCTAACCCAGCACAATTACCACTATCCTGTTCTCACTAGGATTTTCTCTCTCAAAAATTGTATAGAAGAGGATAGGACAAAGATATAGACCAGCTCGGCTACAAAACAATTGGTTTTTCTCTTGAGCTCAGGAAAAGAAATTAAGAACCCACAGACAAGAATATGAAAACAAAAATAACCTAACCAAAGTGCCAGTGGGAGGAACTGCTTCACAGCAGTCAACTATGCAGCCATTACTGACCAAAAATGATGGCACATTTAGTTTATATAACACTCAGTCTTCTCAGAAATATTTAAGAAAATACAGAGTGTACACCTATCTTCAATCTCACTGAGTTCAACTTAAGATCACCAGAATCCACTTATATGAATGAAAAAAAAACTTATAAAGTTTATTTTCACCCTAGAAATTTCCAGTAACAGAGCATCTATGTTCAATGAATATCTCAGAAAGACTTTTCTTTTACTTTGAATAAATATTTAAAGAGAAAACAAAAAACAATTTAAGCATTGAAAGTAGGCTAACTTGAAAACAAACAACAAAAACAATCAAATCAGAGTAATGAATTACTCTTCTAATGAGATTTGAGAAGCCCAATCATTTCTACAGATCAGAAGCTATAATTTTAACCACAAATAAGTATTATGAGTAGAAATGTAAAGTGGTACTAAAACAAAGATTACAAAACTAACTGCAGCTCCTCCATGAAAAAGGTAGAATCAGCATTTAAGTAAGTGTTCACTTCTAAATAAGAGCAAACTATTAGCCTTTTGCAGTGTTAAACAGCTTAGAAATATTACCTTATTTGTGCTTCAAAACAACTTCTAATACAAAGGCAATTGTATACATGCTATAGGGTGAATAAAGTCCTTCAGAGAGCTTCCCAAATCCACATGGCTAATTTATGGTAAAGCTCGTGGTACCCAGCACGCTCACCTCTCCAAGGCAAATCATTGGACGACAGATGTGGTATTAGGTTCTAAACATCTGATGCTACTGATTTCACTGGATCTTACAAGGAAGACATATTTTATGACTTTACAATTATAATCCCTTTTTTCTGTAACTTGTATTTCATAAGTAAATAAGTATAAAGTCATAGTAAGAGCACAAAATACCTTTTCCTGAATTATCACTCATGTCATGGAAGTTTTGGGCACTCATATTTCTTTTTAATACTTATGATACCCAATAGGGTAGAGAGTCTTGTGTGCTCCAGAAATAATTATCCCTAAAAATCTTGGATCTTCTGGCCGGGCACGGTGGCTCAAGCCTGTAATCCCAGCACTCTGGGAGGCCGAGGCGGGCGGATCACGAGGTCAGGAGATCGAGACCATCCTGGCTAACACGGTGAAACCCCGTCTCTACTAAAAAAATACAAAAAACTAGCCTGGCGAGGTGGCAGGCGCCTGTAGTCCCAGCTATTCGGGAGGCTGAGGCAGGAGAATGGCGTAAACCCGGGAGGCGGAGCTTGCAGTGAGCTGAGATCCGGCCACTGCACTCCAGCCTGGGCGACAGAGCGAGACTCCGTCTCAAAAAAAAAAAAAAAAAAAAAAAAAAAAAAAAAAAAAAAATCTTGGATCTTCTTTTTTTCCTAAACCAAAGTTATCAATACCAAATGTACTAGAGCAATGTTCATAAGAATACTAGTGGAACAGTTCTATCATTTTTAGTATCACTTTAATTCCAGGTTTCATATGTCAATCCTTGGGACTAGGCTGGGAGAACTATCAAAGTGGCAGATATTTCATCTTATGTCACCCTCCTATCAGATCCATATCTTAACAGATGCAGGGTGGAACTATTCTGTCTTCTAAGTGAGCCTGAGATAACAGAATGGATTTTAATTACATCCATATAAATGTAGGTAAAGCATACCTAGATTGATAAAATATTTTTACAATCACTTATAGAAAACCTTCCAGCAGCAAATTACTCTCCTATGTTATGTAGATACAATGACAAAGAAGACAAGCCTAGTTTCTGATACTAGGAATGTTTCCGTATGGGTGAGAGAGAAAAGGGAAAGTGAAACATTATCACATCAACTAATAAAGTTACATTATAATCATGACTGCAAAATTACACAATATATTACTATAACTGGGATGAGCACTTGGAAACATATAATTAGGGGAGTTAATCTAGTCATGTAGAGCAAGGGGAGGAGGGGGAGAAGGTTAGGTGGAGTTTATCTAAACAAGGAAATAGTTAAACAAAAAAAGTTTAAAATTATTAAAAGGAGGCTAGCAATGAGAGTGGTTAAAGATATGAAAATAATGTCTATATTGTATTGGGTAAATAATAGCATCATATTAAATTGTATGTAAAGCACAGTGTCAGTTAAGTGAAAATGTTTTTAAAAAGATTAAAAATAGATAAAACAAGATACAACTTGACTATTCTTTCTTCTTTTTTCTTTCTTTCGTCTTTTTTTTTTTTTTTTTTTTTTTTTTTTTTTTTTTTTGATTACAGAGTCTCACTTTATCATCCACGCTGGAGTGCAGTGGCACGATCTTGGCTCACTGCAAACTCTGCTGCCTAGGTTCAAACAATTATCCTTCCGCAGCCTCCCAAGTAGCTGGGATTACAGGCGCCAGCCACTGTGCCCAGCTAATTTTTCTATTTTCAGTAGAGACGAGGTTTCACCATCCTGGCCAGACTAGTCTTGAATTCCTGACCTCGTGATCCACTCGCCTCGGCCTCCCAAAGTGGTGGGATTACAGACATGAGCCACCGTACCTGGCCATAACTTGACTATTTCTGAAGGCTGCTATTATTATTTATTTAAAAAATAGATTTGTATTTAAATGTTTGTATTACAATATTTGAATAAGAACACCCTTAGAAGCAGGAAAATGAACTTGACTTCCTTGGGGAGAAGGTATTTTTCAGCTACAGTCGACCCTTGAACAATACCATTTTGAGCTGCATGAATTCACTTATATGCTAATTTTCTTCCATCTCTGCCACCCCTGAGACAGCAAGACCAAGCCCTCCTCTTTTTTTCTCCTCCTCAGCCCACTACAGTGAAGGCAATGAGGATGAAGACCCTTATGATGATCTACTTCCACTTAATGAACAGTAAATAAATTTCTTCTTTTTCATGATTTTCTTAATAACATTTTCTTTTCTCTAGTATTCTTTATTATAAGAATGTAATATATAATACATATTTTGTAGAAAATGTGTGTTAACTGACTGTTTATGTTATCAGTAAGGCTTCTGGTCAACAGTAGGCCAATAGTAGTTAAGATTTGAAGGAGTCGAAAGTTATACATGGGTTTTCATCTGCAAAAGGGTCAATACCCTTAAGTCCAACATTGTTCAGGGGTCAAGTATACATGTTTTGCTTCATTATCTATACCAGTTCATTTAGGAAAGCAAACTTAGTAAGCAAGATATCCTAAAGTCTATGAAAAACCCAGCGCAAATTGTGAATACTGTGTGTGTGTGCACATAGAAGTCATTCATTTAAACATGAGATTTCATGGTCACTATTTGATGTGTTTGAAATACACCTCTAAATTCATTCATCTGGTCATCATTAAACATGAACTCAGAGAGAATATTGAGGAATGCGTGAAAGTCATCTTATTTTTATGACTAAAACTTTAATTTTCAGAAACAAAAGTAGAAGTAAATTGGACAGAAATCAATACTGGCACTTAGGAAGTATCTAATATATGCCAACAACTGCTCACTGTTTGCTCACACATGTCGTTTTATTGCTTTTCACAAAACCCCTGAGAGTAAGGTTTTATTATACCAATTTACTAAATAAGATCAAACTGAGCCATAGAAGGGTGAATAATTAGTTCAGCCTCATAAATTAGCAACATCAAAACTGTGTTAAGGCCACTAGATGCCAAGTCTTAAAATTATTATGGTGATTCTCTATCTCTATATATTTTTACCCTTATATATAATTTAAAATGAAAGTAATATAAAACCATACTATATGTGTAAGCAAGTCAACCAATATTCTAATTTTCTCCCAAACCTATTTTGTTGTTTATGTCTGAAATGACAGATATCACTTCTTCTTTTCCTTTTTTTTTTTTTTTTTTTTTTTTTTTTTTGAGATGGAGTGTCTCTCTGTCACCCAGGCTGGAGTACAAGGGCGCAATCTCAGCTCACTGCAATCTCCGCCTCCCGGGCTCAAGCGATTCTCTTGAGTAGCTGGGACTACAGGCACACGACACCACACACAGCTAATTTTTGTATTTTTAGTAGAGATGGAGTTTCACCATGTTGCCCAGGCTGGTCCTAAACTCCTGACCTCAGGTGATCCACCCATCTCGGCCTCCCAAAGTGCTGGGATTACAGGTGTGAGCCACCACACCCAGCCCAGATATCATTTCTTAAAAAAATAATAATGTTGGGGCTGGGCGCGGTGGTTCACGCGTGTAAGTCCAGCACTTTGGGAGGCCGTGGTGGGCAGATCACGAGGTCAGGAGATCGAGAGCATCCTGGCTAACACAGGGAAACCCCGTCTCTACTAAAATTACAAAAAAAATTAGCCGGGCGCGGTGGCGGCGCCTGTAGTCCCAGCCACTCCGGGCGCTGAGGCAGGAGAATGGTGTTAACCCGGGAGGCGGAGCTTGCAGTGAGCCTATATTGGGTCACTGCACTGCAGCCAGGGTGACAGAGCGAAACTCCGTCTCAAAAAAACAAACAAAAAAACAAAAAAAAACTATAATAATGTTGCTTGTGAACAAGCATGTTCCTGGCATGCCTCTTCGCCTGATGGCAAAGCTAGATTTTAGCACTGACCATGCCTATTCAATTCATCATTCTAATACTGAGGGTGACTTGGGGTTTGGAATAACGATGTTGAGGGAGAGAAGAGTTCCCAAAAATAAAATGTTAGAAGGGATAAGAAGAAGAGTGGTCTAAAATAAGAAATATTATTCATGCTTGAATAATTGAAGGCATTTTCTCCTTTTGAACATTTATTCAGCATTTCCTGTTTGCAAAATAATATAACAGGCTCTGAGGACATGGAAATGAATGAGGTGTGAAATTTGCATACTATTCGAAAAGAATTACCGGTAAAGAAACAATGACAATGCGAAGCTACACACTATGGAAGAAACAAGGAAAGATTAGGGTACCTAATCCAGGTAAATGTGTTAAAAAAATAAATAAATAAATAAATAACGCTTCTACTAGGTGATGATACTTGAGCAAGTCTTTGCGAACTGAACCAGAGGCTCAGAGGCAAGAAACCATGGCCATAGGAGAAATGTTGGGCACTCCCCATGGTTGGAGCTTAAGTGTTGATGGGAAAGTGGTCTTATATAAACCTGAAAGACAACAGAGCCCAGGTCATAAAAGAATTAGTAAAACCAAAACAAATCAGGCTCCCTCATAAAAACAATGGGATGTCACTGAAGATTTCAGGTGAAAGAATCACATAATCCAATTTATATCATAGACATTTCACTCTGAGTCCATGGTCAGTTTAATTCTGGATTCGAAAAGCTCTTGGAAGGTTTTAGAGCAATTATATTTTCCCCACAGTGTGACATTACTTCTATATATTTTCCCTACGGTGTTTAGACTTGAGTAATCTTAGAAATACGTAGGAACATGGTCTGTCTTTGTTAGTGCTGGAGCACGGTTTAGAGGAAGTGTGTGGATGTAGAAAGAGGCCAAGATGCCAACACAGATGTCCATATTATGGAGTCAGGTAGTCCCCTTAGCAGGACTGAGACATCGGACACATGTCCTAGAACCCAAGCACTCACATGGGCTGAGGAGAGTCAAGATTTCATTCTTTACAAAGAGAGTAAAAGTTTTGTGATAAACCCATGTGTAATTAAATCAATCATTTAATGCTAGTTCCTTTATTTTGCCATCTAGTGTACTGAAATGTAACTAGAGAATAATATAAGAAGAGGCAAGAGAAAAACAGAATGAAGATTAAAGAACATCTTAAAACCTCGGTTATTGAAAAGTTATGAAATTGAAAAAAGATATCAAATTCTAAGAGGGTATTCCACATTTTCCTTTGATCTAAGATATTTAATGTATATTAGATCATCTACTTAACAGTTTGGGACAACCCAAATTTTGGATGGAAAAAATAAAAATATGTTTGAGTGACCAGGGGTTATATGACAGAAAAGGCAATATGTTCCTAAAATATGTGACATTTTCAGTTTTTGTAATCTATCATCAGATTCTTGATTTTTTTTAAGTTCAGTGATTGATTGATTGATTGATTGAGACTGAGTTTCACTCTTGTCTCCCAGGCTCACTGCAATCTCTGCCTCCCGGGTTCAAGTGATTCTCCTGCCTTAGTCTCCTGAATAACTGAGATTACAGGCACCCACCACCATGCCCAGCTAATTTTTGTATTTTTAGTATAGGTGGAGTTTCACCATGTTGGCCAGGCTGGTCTCAAACTCCTGATCTCAGGTGATCCTCCCGCCTTGGTCTCCCAAAGTGCTGGGATTACAGGCATGAGCCACCGAGCCTGGCCAGTGATAACTTTTAAAGCATAAAGCAAAGCCTCTATTAACATTTTACTGTATGTTTGCTGTATTAAGGTGATGTTATTAACCCTGTGGGATGATGCTGAAGAATAGGTGGCTTAGTCTCCTGCAGTCTTAGTCCTATTTGGAGAGTTTGCAAGAAAACAAGAGCCAGATCCCCTTCTGAGTTCAGAAGAGCTATCCACACTACAGCCCACAAAAAAAAAAAAAAAAAAAAAAAAAAAAGTGTTACTCACATCCTTTTTCACAGATGAGAAAGTTGAGAGTCCAAGATATTCCACTATTTTGCCCAGATAGTAACCAAATAAATTTTGGAAACACCATTTGTGCATTGGTCCATCTGCCTGCAAAAGTTACATGTTTTCCATTATACATCCCAGGCTTTATAAACGTATCAGAAAGTTTTTCTCCCTGACTTGACCAAATCCTGGATGCTTTTCTTTCCCATTCTATCTAAGAAAATGGAGCTAGTTGCCTCCTCTCCATCCAAATTTACATATTCAAAAAGAGTTGTCGCATCCTTGGAGGCAAATACATACTATTGTGTTGAAAACTGAGCATTCTTAGTTAGAAACAGATCAACTTCAGCAGCTCACAACTGTGGCTTTAACCTGAGAGAAGTACTGGTAAAGAAAAAGGGCAATTAAAATCAATTCGAAAGCATATCAGCAGAATACATTACAAAGTAACAAAAGTAAAAAGAAAATTACCAAAGGAAACATTTTTTTTTTTCAAATAGCAATGGAAGACTTAGTAAAGGCTTGCTAAATTATAATATTTAGATATGAAGAAACAGGCATTCTGATCAAATGGAATTGCAAATTTATTCATCAGTGATACCTGCTTAATAATTATTGATTTGAGTGTGTATTTTCCATTTAAGTAATGTTCCACAGAATATACCTTCAGAAGCATTAATTTAATGGAAGAGAACACTGGACTAGTCATTGTTTCAGAACATGATTTTAAATCCCACTTGATATTAACTTGCTGTGTTAATGTGGACCACCCATTACTACTTCTTAGTAAGGAAGTTAACATAGAGAAATGGTTCTTAAAATATGGTCCCCTGACCAAGTGATGACCAGAATCATTATCATCACTTAAGAACTTGTTAATAACGTCAGTTATGGGGTCTCTACCCAGAACGATTGAATCAGAAAATTCAGGTGTGAAGTCCAGTTATCTACACTTGAATAAAACCCACAATGTATTATATATCTGATGCACACTAAAGTTTGAGAATTACTGACCTAAATTACCTGTAAATATTCTCTGGCTCTATAAATTATTTTTTAATAGTTTAACTTATGGTCAACTAACTTCAGTTCATATCCATTACCTATGTAACTCACAAAGAATATAATGAGGATACTAACGTGAGAAAGAATCAGGAACTGAATAAATTAAAAAATTGGATATAGTAAGGAGGCTACAAAGACTTTAGACCTTGGACTTAGACTTGTACTGATGAGGAATCATAAAAATAAGAGATAAACAATATTTAAAAGGATTCAAACTTAAAAAAAAAAGAACAATAAAAACACATTATCAAAGTAATGAGAACAATCAGATTTTTAGGATTTGGGGACACAAGAAGTGAGAAGAGTCCTAACAATTCATTTATTTCAACTGTCTCATTTTGTTCATAAGAACCTGAAACACAGATAAAAGAGGTACATTATCTCAAGAGCCAACTTGTGGAAAAATAAAAACATGAATCAATATGTAGTAGGTGATTTTAAAATACTTATTGAACTATATCAAGTGGATTCGTTGAGTGGAGGTAAGACAAATTAGTTTCTATATGCGGATGACTGTGTACTTCACTGAACAATTTGGACATAGCTTTAAAAAATTCATGTAGGAATTCATTTACTATGCCACCGTCTAGAGACATTTTTGGAACTTCCAGGATTAGCTTTCAACTTAAAATTATCTAGAAATGAGTCATGTTCAACCTATTTTATCATATCTTGATTTCTCATTACACCATGAATCAGAAAGTTGGCCTCAGATCTCTATATAGGGCTGAATCTTATGTAGCCCTAGCTAGAGCTGACAGCAGGTCTGGTCTCATGCCTGAAAACAATACAAAAAAAATTAAAACAATACAAAAACAATTTTCCAACGGTTAAGAAAGCATTTTCATATGAAACGTCACTGAATTTCTCATAAAACATTATTGAAAGAGATGATGCGATTTAACTGTATCACTTTGGTATGATGATGAAACATACTTAAACAATAAATCATCTTTTAAAATTTTTCAATCATTAAATTTAGCAGCTTAAATGTTTGATGTTTAATAAAACTAAATGGTCTCTTCTATTGTATGTCAATTTTCTTTTCATTTATTCAGCAAACATTTTGCACTTACTGTAGGTCTTGACAATCTGAAGATGGCTACAATATTCCTATCCTAAGGAATTTATAGTTCAAGACACCAGGAAAATATAATCTAATCATTGTTATGAAATGATCTGTTTTAAGCCTAAGCACATACAGAATTCATCAATTAATTTTAATGAACAAGTCCATTATACATTAATTCAGAATTTCCAAGGTAATCTAAATTATGAAGAGTTACTAGAATCATTAGATATTTAAGCAACATAGGTAGGATTCAGAGTCAATTAATGTTTGAATATTTCTGACATTACAGATAAAGAATTAATCATATTAACATATAATTTTATTATTTGGAGCAAATATAAGATAAATGTTACCTATATTTTGTAGGTAAGGAGACAGAAAACCAGGAATTTTTAGTGACTTTTCAAAGTCACACATCAAGTCAATGGGATTCAGGATTCTTAGTCAAATCAAATTCTGAGAGGAAAGTTTTTTTCTACTCAGTAAGAATATTTTGCTTTTTAGGGACAAGGAGAGAGTCAAATAGGGAAAGTGTGATCAAGGGAGAAAGAGATAGACAAGGGGAAGAGAAGAGAGATTATAAGTATAAAGTTTTCTTATATGTCTTCTTTACATATTCATATTCATTCATTTATATAAGCAGCAAGTAACTGACAATTTTATAAGCCAGTAAACATTTATCAACCTAGACATCACCATTTTCCAAGGAACAGGAAGTTTTAGCCAATCTAGAGATGTAAAAAGTGGAATATTTTTTATTGTCTTCTATTACTTTTTCAGCCTCAAGTCATCTAGGTCTTCTAAGATATATTACATTTTTATATTTTATGTTACTTCATTTTAACATTAATAATATTTTTTAAAAATCATGCCACAGAGAATAGGATAGCCATAGGAAGGAGTATGTACCACTATTCACAGAACCAATTTTTAGAATCTGAATAAAGTTGGAATGTTATTAGTGTAACTTGCCTTTGAGAAAGGATAGAATAATTTATTACTTGCACAAACTGGCTCTGAGTAACCCTAATGATGAATTTTGTAACACCTCCTTGGAGGAGTCTTGTTCTTTGTCAGTTTCAAAGTTATTTTCCCTTAATATTCTTTTTCCTATAGAGAATCCCTGGGAGCATACACAGAGAATCACTACGTTATCCATAGGTAGAGGGAATAATAACATTTTTCTCTTTCCAATAAGAACAATTCCAATTACTTTTAATTGCAGGAAGATTATACATTTTTGGAAGATTGTCATCTTTGCCACCCTTAAGTTGTTGTCACAGTCCATTATTGCTCTGAGATACCTTTTGGTCCCATGTCCCTCCCTGGTGTAGAAAGTCACTATGACTTCTTAATAGAGGATAGAAGTTTCTCCATATTTTGGCATTGTCCACCTCTTGAAATATCATACTTTGTTACCCTTCCTATGTGTCCTGCATTCATCCTCTACCTATTCTCAGAAAACATCATTTGTTATCATGTCTCTCTAAAAATGTGATACTGTTTTCAGGGCCTCAGGTACCTCTCATATATCCTTTAAACCTTGCAGGTTTCTACTACAAAAGCAAGGTGAATAGTTGCGACCATTGTGAAAGCTTTTTCTGGTAGAATGGGTACTTACTATCATGATGTCTCATATTCATTATCTTGTGTCTCATATTCATTATCTTGTTACAGCACCCACTATATTCTTTTTCAAGTGTTTTGTCAGTTGTGTCCAAGCTCTGAGCCCAGAGGCGATACTGCAGTCTTCTTTGTAGCTCTAGCATCCCTTCCAGAGTTGGAATGCACATGTCAACATAGTATGCTCTACAGAATAAAGAATTATATGAAGCCCAAGAGGAAATTAAAAAAAGATAAATTCTGGCAAATATGATTTTTTTTTCAATTGTCGAGATGGAAACAATAAAATTATATCTAACACTTAGAAAGTGACTGCTTTGTGTCAGGCACTGTTCTACATGCTTTATGTAAATGTGCACCTAATTAATTCTTACTCCCACTTCATGGGGAAGACACTATCATTATCTCTGTTTTATCAATCATAAAATGGACACACACATTGGTTAAGTAACTCACTTAAGACCACCCAATTTGGGCACAGAAACGATATAAACCAGGTAAATGAATTAGCATGAGAAAGGTAAAATATCTCATCAATAATTTTTATGTTGATTACATGTTGTCATGATACTGTTTGGGAGATATTGAGGTAAATGGAAATGTAGTATTAAAATTAATTTCACCTGTTTCTTTTTACACTATTAAAATGTACTTGTAAATTAAAAAAAAAAAATACCATACTCTACCATCTCTCACCAGTCTTGGGAATGTCTAGGAATAGCTTAGATGTATGAACTCACTTAATTCCACTTCCTATAGAGTGAGCTTTAGTTTAGTTACTAGCAAATAGTGTGCTGGGGATAGATCTAAGGACGAAGAGATATTTAAATACTGGTTCTACATTGATTACCAGTTACCATTTAAGTTGTCTTATTCTGATCAGGATTTTTGTAACGTTTTTATAAATTCATAGGGTTTCAATATCCTCATCTCTGAAAGGAAAACAGCATAGACCCAATCTTCCTTGATTGGCTTGAAGATGAAATAGGTAATGCTCAAGAAGTGCTAAGCACAGAATCTACTGCAAAAAGAACCAAGTTAAAAAGATACAACCAAGAAGATCCACCTCTCAATGTGATTTCTGTTAAAACTGCACTTTTGGCTAGTCAGAAATTCACATGGCAACCATGATGATAATGAAAGAGGGGAGATACGGTGAATTGGAAAGAAATGAAAGGTGAGGCACTACACTTTTTATTCCTTTTTTTAAAATTAAAAAGTAGTAACTCAAATATCAAAATTGTGCAAGGCAGTCATATGAGTTACTTGCAGACTCTCTTCATTACCTCTCTATGAGGCTATCTTTCATATGACATATTAGCTCTACACTTCCTAGCTTGTGACTCAGAATGTTGTGTGAACACTTTATTCTGACCATCTATGATACATCTGAATTATGACCCTGTTCTCAGTTCCCTCTACCCCTGCAGGTAGACAATACAAGTACTGAGTTCTGAATCAGAACTTAGATTCATTTTCTAAGCTTCTGAGATTTTTAAAAATCTTGCCTATTTTATTCAATGTTTTCTTCTACAAAAGCTTAGCCAAGCAAGAGATTTATGCACAACCGAGAGATACAAAAATGAAAGGAAGTGAAAGAAATTTTTCTCACATGCTCACCTTCTGCTCATGTGAAATAGGCCTTATTCTGGAACCATGCAGAACCTTTTGTGCCTTTTCTGTTTCCTTAAACTAAGGCTCCTAATTGGTGTTCTCTTAGAGGATTAAGGAAAATAAATATGTATGAGGCCACCAAAATTAGGATATTGGTGGTCTTTCAACATTCCCTAAACAGTAGATTTAATGTAAATCAAACTGAACATATCCTTCCTACAGCTTATGAAAAGTCTTTGAGTTGACAGTTTTACTATGTTGCTTTGAGGTGTATTTTCCAAGGAGAAAACACTGAGGCTGAGAGACAGATTTAGAGAAAAAGATTTGTTTTCACACATTCATATAGCACTCAATCTCTCTAAGTTTATGTAATAGTTACTCAAACTCCCTTGATACTTCCCTAGCCCACATTCTGGGTTGTCTCTCCCTACAGCAAACTGAAACTACACTGAAAATAAATTAAATATTCATCAGCCTAAAAGGATCTCTTCACATGTCCCCAGGGAACAGCCACAGGGAGAAATGCAGTAATAAAATATTTTTTACAAACAACCCAATATGCCAGTATTGACAACAATATCTACTTGTTATATGTTATCTTTATTTTTCTAGAACACTGCAATTCATAACTTTAGTGTTTCTAGTTTGCTTTTTATTAAAAAAATAAACTAGCAGCTACCTCTCATTCAGATAATTTTTACTTAACAATATAGACTCATAAAACATTACTTTTACCGATTTGCAACATGCTATGATTTTTATTCTTTGGGGATGACAATTATTTCACTTTTCAATGCTTGTTTTGTTTTTCTTTTTCTGACCTATTCTGTTTATGTCTCAAAATATATTCTTAAAAGCATATCAAAATGCAAAATGTCAGAGGCAAATAAGGGTCAAGTTTACAACTTACTGTTCTAGCAGTGGTATACTGCTCTCACATTTACATAAAATAATATTATATTTATGAAATATAGTATTTATATCAAGGCTTTGTTAAGTTTTAATTCTATGATCTTCACTGAAGTTGAAATACTTTATTTGGACTTATAATGGATAGTGAATTCAATTTTATAGTACAGACACAGATTTTAAAATAAAAATATTTAAACAGAATTACACACACACACACATATATGTTTTATATATATACATATATATGGATATATGTATGTATATATACATATATGTATGTGTGTGTATATATAAAATCAAGGCTAAATTCCAGATTGAGCTGATACCCATAACACTGCTAGAAGTAAAGCAGCAGCTAATTTAGACATGCCCACAATAAAAACAAGAATATGAAAGAGATGGGTTCACGGTCTTGGGTCGACATAATTTTTAATATAAACTAAGAGAAGCCAAATTACACAACACACTTTGTGTCCAAAAAAGTATTAATTTATACTGTAAATATAAACACAAATATAGGCCAGCCACACTGAAACCAATGGGAGATAAGAATATAGTTACAGCACAGGTATGTGAGCTAACAGTGTTTATCAGGTGTGTGACAGTAAAACTGCTCTCGGTAATTATTTAAGAGAATAGAAAAGTCTCCTGAAGATTGATGATGAGAAAAAGTAAATTTGTAAGTTTATCAACCACTTTACAACAATTTTTTAGAATGGATTAGCATTCATAGAATTTGTAAAGATTTCAAGAAAGTAGTGATTATGGAAGCCTACCTGTGTTTACAAGAAGTCATGCCAACAATATATTTTTCTTTCACACTGGATCTCTTAATAAGGAATTATTTTAAGAGGGAGTGGTTTCAGTAAAGTTTTGACAAAGTTTCACATGAGGTAGATCCTTACCAATAGAATGAAAGCATATAGAATAAAGGATGTATAGTTAAATGAATTTGTAGTTTAATCACTGCTGGCAAAATGAGTTATTGCAACATTGTCAAGCCAGAGGGAGACTTTCTGGCAGGATGTTAGATGGCATCCCATTCAAAATCATAGGTGCCAGTGCAGGTGACATAGAAAGCTGACATACTGAATTCACTGATGAGACTGTGGCTGACTGGCTATGCTAATTAAGTTGGGTTACAGACTTAAGATTTAAAAAGGTCTTATTAGGTAGGGTATAATAAGTTGAATTTTATTTGTTTTAAAAATCACGTGCCTATTTGTGCATGGTACAGTGGAACACACAAGATTTATTTCAGTACTTGCTAATCTTCTGTGAATGTGATAATAAGAGTAACTAGCTAAAAATACTAATTTTTGTGCACCATCTCACAAATGTTAAATCATAATAATTTTCATGAGTGGTTACTGGAAAGTTATTATTTTAAAAAATCATGTCAGTAATTTTTATCATTGTGAAGGTCTTAGTAACTACGATCTATATAAAAGAGAACTGAAACTCAAGAAGTTTACAGAGGAGATATACAAAATGTCTGTAAAGCTTCTTTGTAAATAGTAAGTGGCTATATGCATTGGAAGGTTATAATTATTTGCCTCTAAATTATAGGACATATATGATGAATTTTAAACATTGAAAATTGATATTTTCTCAGAAATGTTAACTAAGTCTAAACTGCCATGGTTGCTTAAATCTCTGTCTTTTCTCTTATTCTCATATATTTTTAAAGGTAAATAGACTGGTTAATGTGGCTCTCTACATTGGAGAGGTGTTTTAATGCTCTTTTCAATAGTTTTCTTTTTTACCTAAGGCTATGGTTGGAGGATGTACCAAATTTGCCGACAAAAGAGAAAGTAGGGGGAATCCAGGAAATCTAAGGCACATCAGTCATACTTGACTTATCTGTGATAAGCCTAAGAAAACCTAGATAACGTGACCAAGGTGACCAAGGTGGTCAGTGAAATCAGAAAGAATAACAGCTGAGTTTCCCACCGTGCTCATAATGACGTTCCTCTAGAGTCTGAAGGGAAACAGACACACTTAAATTGACAAGTATATGAGCTAGTGATGGTATTTTCTGGTTTTCTGTTACTAACTTTCTTCGTTCCTCAAGTCCTTAGCTAAAGACTTTGTACTTCCTCAGTTATCCAACATCAGGTCCCTGAATCAAGAAGAATGTCTATTTTACCATTTTACAGGTATGCCTGACCCTGCCAGGAAACATCCCATCAAATCCAGCCTCTTATTTGCATTTGCCAACCAGATACTTTAGATCCAGTCACTGTAATGCAAAATATCAAAAACGTGAGGAAACATTGAGCATATTATTTTTCTTTTTGTATTGGAAATATTGTTTTGTTGTTATTGTTACATTTAAGGAGAACAGTAAGGGATTTTTAAAAAATAACAGTGGAGGATCAAAAAAAAAACCGCAACTCAGTCACTAGGAGGAACAAAAAATTGATTGGAAACCATCAGTCTAAAATTAAACAAAACCATGAATACATAATATGGTCATTGTATCAGGGGTATTTGAACTAAAGTAACTCCATTTTAAATAGGAGCTGGGTAAAATTAGGCTAAAACCTACTGGGCTGCATTCCCAGATGGTTACGAGATTTTAAGTCACAGGTTGAGATAAGAGGTCAGCACAAAATACGGGTCATAAAGACCTTGCTGATAAAACAGTTACAGCAAAGGAGTCTGCCAAAACCCACCAAAACCAAAATGGCAACAACAGTGTCCTCTGGTTGTCCTCACTGCTACACTCCAACGAGCTCCATGACAGTTTACAAATGCCATGGCAATGTCAGGAAGTTACCCCACGTGGTCTAAAAAGGGGAGGCACGAATAATCCACCCCTTGTTTGTCATATCATCAAGAAATAGCCATAAAAATGGGGAACCAGCAGCCCTCAGGGCTGCTCTATGGAGCAACCATTCTTTTATTCTTTTATTTTCTTAGTAAACTTGCTTTCACTTTGCACTGTGGACTCACCCTAAATTCTTTCTTGCACAAAATCCAAGAACCTTGGGGTCTGGATCGGGACTTCTTTCCTGTGACATATATCTAGTGACCACAAAGGGACTATAGTGCAGAAACCCTGACTCAACGTCTACCTTTGGGTATGTATTGGGGTCCTATAACATATTTCTGGCGAACAACAGAAGGGAAGGTGCTGAGGAGACTCCTCGATGCAAAGGAAATAGACTGCAGCACTGACTGGAGGACTTTGGGTAAGTGGTGGGGTACCCAGGTAAAGGATGGAATTGGGTTAAAGGCCCAATTTAGGGGAGTCAGAGTCTCTCTTAAGACAGAGTGGGTTAGAGGCCCCTCTTAATAAAAGGCAAGGACACTTGACCGACCTTGGGTTAGAGACCCAACTTAGGAGGGTTAGAGTGCCTTTTAAGATTTAGGGGGTTAGAGGCCCCTCTCAGTACAGTCCCTCTTGGTTAAAAACAGGTTTGGCAGTGTCTCTCAGTAAAGTCCTTCTTGGTTAAAAACAGGTTCGGCAGTGTGAGATGTTAACTGCTATTCTCTTTGGATTCATCTGCCTTTCACTCTTTGCTGATGGCTGTGGGTGACAGGGTTAGGCATGTACAAGATCTTAGAAAATGGGGAAGTTTTTCTTCCCTAAAAGGGGAAACTTGCGAGCTATTAGAATTGCTGGAAAAAAATCGCTTCACAACAGCAGCCGCAACCACCTGAGTTTTTCACTGTCGCTGCAATGGGTGGGTCTTTCTCTGGCCTCCCTGATCATTTCACCTTCCCTACACTGCCACAGGCAATACTTTCCTTCTCTAGTTTCCCTTTCTTATCTTTTCTGTTACTCAGGGAAACCATCTTGCCCAGAGACCACGTGTTGAAACTTCAAGTCTGAGACTGGATTAAAGATGACGGGGCCCATCTGGGGGCAAATTTAAGTCTTGCCAGTTTGATATTGGGTGCTAAGCAGAGTGGCTAAGGTCTCTGCCTAATCACACCTATTTTGCTCTGGCCAGAATGAAAAAATAATAATTTTCCTTTACGATACGTTTTGGCCCCCAGGACAACGGTACGGCAAGCCGGATCACTAGGGCCTCTCAGGGAATGAGACCCAGAAGCCTGGAACGCTGGCAAAAGGGTAAAAATTTCTTACCAGTCAGGTTTCAGGCTTCTCTCTCTCTGTGCAAACCGCTGAATGAGTGGTAAAAATAATCAGTGTTTATCTCCTCTGTAAAGTTAGGATTAATGCAAAAAAGAATTCTGAGGCTAGTCTTAAGCTGGTGTATTTTGTGCTATGAATTCGTTTTTCTGTGTTGAGGGGTACTTTAGGATAAAACACAGGCTTAGAACACCTGTGAGCCCGCTTTTCAAGACGACCCAGCAAGCTGGTCAGTAGTAAACTTGGCTACAGGTCTCTGAAACAAACAAAAAAACTGGATTAAGTCTCCACCTTGTTTTATGTCCTTGGGAGCTTCAACCTTTAACCTTAACCTTTAAAAGCTATCTTTTAACCATATGGCAGGACATTTTCTTGGTCTCCGCCTTCCAGGGAACAGGAATTTTACCGTTCATGGTCATAGTTAGCTCTAAAAATTATATTAAGTAGTTAAAAGACTTTGCAAGCTCGAAATTAACTACTCTAGAACCTTTCTGGGAAAGAAAACAGAGGTTCCCCTATATTGTAGCTTAGTAGCTACCGTTTTGCACTTTCATATTGGTGGTCTGGGTTCGATTCCCTGCCTAGGAAGAAAGTCATTTGTCATTTAATAACTGCATGACCTTCTCTATTCTCTTCTCCTCTGCGGACTGTCTCAAATTTTCCTTCTCTAAGCACCTAGGTTACCTTTGGTAAAGCTTAGAAGATAGAAATATTGGCTGCTTGGCATGACTAAAATCTGGTAATAAGAGATATGAAAGAATTTCTTTTTAAAAAAGCACTATGATTAAAAGTCAGCTTAATTAAAAGTAGATAAACAAGCTGTAGATATATTTACAAGGCCTTTATGTTTTTCTCTTCTTTGAACTTGTTTTTCTGAAAAAAAAAAAATTCTTCTCAATAAACTAAATTTTTTTCCTCTCTCTCTCTCTTTTTTTTTGTCTTGCTACTCTTAATGCACACATAAGAGGCCCTAAGATAACTTCTAGTAGCCTGGATCTCCTTGGGAAAAACAGAGGAGGTGCCACAGACCCCATTTTGGGAAAAGAAAACCTGTTTTCCCCATGAAACCCCAGGAGTTAAAAGTAAATAGATCCCTCTCAAAATCAAAGGCTCTGTTCTGTTTTGGATTATGTTATCTGATGGTTTTGAGTTTTGAGGATATCAGAAATTACTTTGCATTATAAAAGAGCTTTACTGTGTAATAACTAGGTAGGAAATACGCTTTGCGAGATGGCTAATAGTCGTTATGGAGGGATACTTGACTCTTTGCATACTTGGATCAAAGAAGCATGCTCTTGGCCTCCTGGGAATAAGAAAACATCCCCACCTCCCACTGGGAGATGAGATTCCCATGAATGATGGGCTGATTACAAAATGGGCTGATTGGCTTTGGGTTGCCTTGCAATAAAATGCAAAGTAAAATCACTGCATTGTCTTCTGCAGTATTTACCTCCTTTGGGGATCCAAGAACCAGTAAAAATAGCACCCTTAATTTTAGGGATCTGTCTTTGCCTTTAGATGCTTATTCACTGCTTATTTTGCCCAGAAACGCATGCTTTCCTGGTCCTGTTCCTCCATGGGCCGCACGCTGAAGCCAGTAATCCAATCAATAAACTGGCAAATGAAAAATCTTAAAAGTGTTAAATCTTCTATTTATATGTGTTGTATGTTCATATATAAAAAGGTCTAATCAATTGGCTTAAAGAAATAAGCACTTAAAATATTTTGTCAGAAAAATAGAAACTTTAATAATGCCTTTTTGTTTACATGACTTTACTAATCTTTTGGAAATATAGAGTTTTAAAAATTAAAACTAAATTTTTTAGTTTTAAAATAAATGTCTTATTTTAAATAAAATAAAATAAATAAAAAATTTTTATTTACTTAAAAAAATAAAATGGTAAAATAAAATGTCTTAAAAACGTAGACATTTGGTTTAAATTAAGGTCAAATATCAAATTTGCAAAATGCTTTAAAGTCAAACTGTTTCTTTGACTTTTGAAAATTGTTCAATTTACCTACCTTAAAGCCATTAGATTCTAGATAAGACCTGCGGACATGTGGAATTAGCCATGCCCCCTAGCTATATAAAGAAAATTATAAAGAAAAATTTTATCTAAGAAAGAATCTTGTATGGTAAATTCTTGTCTTGAAATAAAATGACTGCTTGTTTAACAGGCGGAATTTTTAGGGCAAGTCAAAAAGCCAAAAATGTCTCAGATGATCTGTGTAAGTCATGAAAGGATTTGTGAAAGGGAATTTATGTAAGAAATGTACAATTTGAAGGTTGTTAGGCCTCCTAAATGCTTCATAAAATGCCACTATGATGCTTACTGTACAACTTGCCTGCTTAAGTAAGGTAAGGCCTGGGGACACGTGAAGTTAGCCATGCCCCTAGCTATGCTGGAGTGTCAGCCCTTATCGGCATTTCTGCCTGGTGTGTCCCAGGCTAGGCCCCACACCTAGTACACAATTAAAACCCCTTACAAAGGTTTTCACTAAAAATAAAAGTCACTAAAAGTTAACATTGCAACATGTAATTAAGATTATTAAAGAAACAGTTTTACATGTAAGGTGTATAAGGAAAGTAGAATGTGCTTTTGGTAAAAGATTATAAGAAGGCATGAGAATATAGTTTTTTTGGCTAAAGGGTTAAAAACTTGTTTTAAGTTAAATGGAATAAAGCTAAAGGTTTAAACAGTTGTGGAAGGTTTATTAAAAAAATCAATTGTGAAATAAATTCTGTGTGTGGACACTGGCTAAATTTAAAGGGGTGTTATTCAGTTTTTCCATAAATATTGGAATCAAAGCACAACAGGTGTTTCTTAAAGCACTAATTTGCTGTTTCACACGCAAAAAAAGTAAAGAGCTATAAAAAGCTTGTAAGAATCTTACCTTATGGTTAAACACTAAAATTGGGTAAATATGTCTATAAGGTTTTATTAAAACTTGGGTCTAACATTAATAATACATGAATGTAAAGGTAAAATGTGGCTTATTTGGTATAAAAACCATACTGGAAGCATTATAAAATGTGAAATGGTATTGTGCTTTCTTTGGGCTATATTTATATAAATGTGTTATTGTTATATGTTCCAAAGTTATGGGCAACTCCTATAATTCTATATAACTTAGCATATGTTATTAATAATTATAACTGTTACGTAAAATTTTGTGTGCCACATAAGTAATCAACTTTTCTTATTAATTGTAGCTTTAATAGTGGCTGTCCTAAAACTTTTTATCATCCACAGACAATTGTTGTCTTGTTTTAATCCTCTTTAGGAGGTAGTTTAAAATCAATTATAGAACTCTAGCAGTTCTTAAATGCAAGTTTTCTGATAACTTTGGAAATTGTGACATCAGAATAGAGGAAAAAACTTTCAAAACTCTCATAAAGAACTGAAATGTTCATAACCCTGAAACAAAAGTTAACCTGCATGGACTAAACTGAAAAAATCTAATCTTTTTAACTTTGTTAATATGTTTCTATTCCTTTGTTTTATTTTTCAGAGTCAAGTAAACTATTCTTTCGAGCTATTTACAGCTTTAAAAAGTTAAGTGTACTCCTATGAACAAAATTTAGAGCATATTTATTTCTCTCTACCTGTTTTCTTCAGAATTTGGAAACTAGTTGTGAGTATTCTTAACTTATGGCAATATAGCTATTTGCATAAGTGCCATAAGAATCTGTTTTCTTTTGTAACAATACACAATTGGAGAAATTGGTTATTTTAACAAGGCTTTGACTGGAATATTGTGCTTTCCTTTAAGGAATCAAACCTGACTTGTAGAGCAAAGAAAAGCCCTTAGGGGAACTGGTCTTATATCTTGCCTACAACAGTCCTTGTTCAGGGTTTCTGACCTGTGGTAAGTAAAGAATGTCACTTTCTAACAGGTCCAGAAGCTGCAAGTTCTGGGACCTCAAGAGGAAAGAAATTTACCCAACTCATAGGTATTTAAGGGTACAAACCCATGGCTGGACTCAGCTTTAAAAAAGTTGCATCTAAAATTCCCTCTATGGAACAGAGTTTTGGGAAAGCCAATTTAAAAAGAGCCTATATGAAAAATAGTCATTCTTGTTGCACTTTATACAAATAATCAGGCCACGTATAGTAAAGCAAATCAGTCTTACCATGATTTTAGTAAAAATGGGAAACTGGAAAAAGAAATATTATGTTTCAAAAGCTATGGTACACTTGTTATTAAATTCTAGTCTCATCAGTGGTTTTTAAGTTTGTTTCTGCAATTTAGGCTAACCCTACTTATTCCTGTGAATCAACCAGTGATCTCTGACTGCTGCTCAGAACAAGAGGGATGGATAATATAAATATCTAAATCAGTATTCTAATTCTAGGCACATTACAATCAGCTAACAACCCCATATCAGCTTCGTTCCAACAGTTGCTCAGTTTATGAAAAGCTTTCTAATTTAGTTTACTTGGAATAACTTTACCTATTTTGCTTTACTCTTGTGGAATATATTGCTGTTATACTCTTTGTGTAGGAATACAGGACAAGCTTGCTGAGTGTTTTCTTAAATTATACACTTATTCAACTTCCAAATATCATCTTTTGTCAAAACTCAAGAGTTATAAATGGACCTTACCATACTTATGCTTTCTGATTGAGCTCCTTTCTATCCTGAATGCAAAAGACCCTCATAGTTAGACAGAAATATCATCACCCCTATTCAGCCCGAAGAAGTTACAAAAGATGGCTTTTCATCCCTCTGCAACCCTTAGAATTAAGGGTTCTCTTATAAAAGGGAGGGGAGAAATGTCAGTGGCGTTTGAACCAAAGCGACTCCATCTTAAATAGGAGCTGGGTAAAATGAGGCTGAAACCTACTGGGCTGCATTCCCAGAGAGTTAAGGAATTCTAAGTCACAGGATGTGACAGGAGGTCAGCACAAAATACAGGTCATAAAGACCTTGCTGATAAAACAGGATTCAGTAAAGGAGTCAGCCAAAATCCACCAAAACCAAAATAGTGACAAGAGTGACTGCTGGTGGTCCTCACTGCTGGATTCCCATCAGTGCCATGACAGTTTACAAATGTCATGGCAACTTCAGGAAGTTACCCTATATGGTCTAAAAAGGGGAGGCATGAATAATCCACCTCTTGTTTAGCTTATCATCAAGAAATAAACATAAAAATGGGCAAACAGCAGCCCTCAGAGCTGCTCTATGAACTAGCCATTTTTTATTCCTTTATTTTCTTAGTAAACTTGCTTTCACCTTGCACTGTGGACTCGCCTTCAATTCTTTCTTGCGCGAGATCCAAGAACCTTCTCTTGGGGTCTGGATAGGGACCCTTTCCTGTAACAACTGTAGCTGGGTATGTGAAAAGATCATATATAAAACGTATGCCAATCAAATCTTTATTGCTACAGAATGTAAGATTTCGTCTAAATAAAAGAAAGCCTTTTGAGTTGTTCTAAATGACACATTATTTAGAATGAGTAAACACTATCCAAGTACCTGAGTATTCAGTAAGACAATTTATAATCACTTCAAGAATGCTCTATTTTGTAATATTGTACAGAAAAAAAGAGTGGGATAGTTTTCCAAATTATTGCTTCTATTTAAATAACGTTGATAGTAATAAATATCATTATAAAAGCACATGCATAAATCAATTCATAAATTAACATTACTTTGCAAAATGAGCCTAGAAAACAGAAGACTTCATATTGCTACCCATGCCCATTTACAGCTTCAATCGACACATTACTAGGCAGATATTCTTTCTTTAAAGCTAGAAATAAACTTAGAAATATGTCTTTCTGAAAAGTATGCAGGCTGTCCCTGTAGGAATATACTTGAAGCCAGCAGCACTGAGATGTCCTCAGTCACTGTAGCAAATGATGAACGTCCAAAAATACTCTGCTCCTTAAACAGGTTGATTTTTTTTTAACCTTGTGTGATTTATGCAGAGAATCTGTAAAACATTCCAGTTCATCAAAAGTCTAATTTACATACATTTAAAGGACATTGTGGAAAATAATTAACTACTGAATGCATCACAATTCAGAGTGAATGTTGACTGAGAATTTTTAGAACCTTAAATGGAAAATGAGGAGGTTAAATAAGTATACTGAATTGGTAGGGGGAACAAAAAGAAAAAAAAGAGAAAAGGGGAAGGAGGAGGGAGAAGAAAGAGGAAGAGGAAAAGTGACAAGCCGGGAGAAGTTGCTTTTCTTGCAATGCTTCATATCCTAAACTCATGTGAAATAAAGAACTTTTGATTCCTTTCCCCTCTATTTTTTATGATTGAATAATTTTCTTGCTTTCTGGCCATCAACTTGTAGTGTATTAAAATGATTACATATCTGTGTGCATGTAGCAAACCCATCTCACCAAGTTGTAGCTTAGAGACTTGCAAGGAAGGAGACACTGGCTTGTGAAAGTCAAACTAAATTCCAAGTCAAGATTGTACTTCCCATCACTGACATACATAGGTAAAATCTCAATTAAAAACTCATAGACATTTTAATAATTTTGAAAAGCATCTACTATTGTAGTGGTAATTTTCTAAATGTTTGAATATTCAAGGATATTACCTGATATATTAAAACTTATTTTATTATTCTCTTTACCTTTCCTCACAATGACATGGGAGCTGGCTCTTGCATAGCCAGTAGAATGGTTTTATTATACCTGATTCCACTCTAATGACAACAAACAGAACAAGACATTTGAGCTTATTTTCACTATTTAAATCTCAAACAAGTGGAATATTACATAATAGTTTCCTGAGGTTAAATCAGGAATTATTATTATGTATTTAATTATTTGTTTGTTTATGTTTTCAGAGACCAGGTCTTGCTTTCTCACCTAGTGGCACCATCACAGCTCACTGCAACCTCAAACCCTTGGGCACAGTGATCCTTCCTGCTGTGGTCTGCTGACTAGCTAGGACTACATGCCTGTGACACCACTCCTGGCTAATTATATTTATTTTTATTTTTTTGTAGAGTAGAGGTCTCACTATGTTGCCAAGCTGGTCTCAAACACCTGGCCTCAAGTGATGCTCCTGCCTGGGCCTCCCAAAGTGCTGGGATTACAGACATGAACCACCACACCCAGTCTAGAAATTATTAATTTCTATTTATATTCATACTTCAAGCTATAGTTTATATGTAAACAATAATTTCACAACAAAAACTTTCTGCTATTTTTTTAAAGAATGCATAGTGAATTACTAGTTTACACAGGATGATTGCCCAAATAAATAAATTTGAAGTTGAAGAACAACATGGATAAGATGAGGCTGTCTAGAGAGGGAACTAATTTAAAACTTGGAGAGTGAATCTGCACGTGTGATTCTAGGCAGTATTTTCTCTAAATAGTGCCATTATTAATAGGTGAATTAAGGAATTAATGAAATATCTGCCATTTAACATCTCAACTTTGTCTTTTTTTTTTTTCTTTTGAGGCAGAGACTCGTTCTGTCACCCAGGCTGGAGTGCAGTGGCGTGATCTCAGTTCACTGCAACCTCTGCCTCCCAGGTTCAAGCAATTCTCCTGCATCAGTCTCCTGAGTAGCTAGGGTTATAGGTGCCTGCCACTGAGTCCAGCTAAGATTTTTTTAAATGATTATTTATTTTTATTTTTTAAGTGGATATGGGGTTTCACCACATTGGCCAGGCTGGTCTCAAACTCCTGACCTCAGGTGATCTGCCTGCCTCAGGCTCCCAAATTTCTGGGATTACAGGTTTGAACCACCACACTCAGCCTTGTCTTTCTATTTGATCCATGTAAAATTTAATTAAAACCAATTCTGGTTTAATGGGATCTACCCCATCTGCACCCAAGTCTTCTAAACTGGAAAAAAAAATACATCAGAAATAATTGTGTCCTTTATTTGCACAGTACCTTTACACTTACTCTATATATTTAGAGAACTCCAGTTCCCAAAGACCGTTAACATCTGTACTTCCAAAGAGTTGTTTCCAGCCAAGAGACATGTTAATGTCAGTTCTGACTCCCCACACAGAAAGATAGGTATAAGGAAAGAGAATAAGGACAGTAAGACAAGGGCTACTGTAGCCTTGGTAATTGGTTAGCTAGATTAGAGTCTTAAAAATATATAGGAAATGATGCCTATTATCTATATTTTGATTTAGAACAAAGACATACACACATATAATTTTATGTTTTATTTTTTTATTTTTGTATTTTTTTAAGTATGAATATGCAAATACAGTAAACTATGTTTATATTTAAGCTATTCAAAATGCAGTGTTAATACCCAGTGGAAAACAGGTAATTTCATTGCTTTCTTTTTGAAGTGCTTTCTTCATTGAATTATCTTGATACTTTAGTATGTATATAAATGTGTACAAATATTATTAAACACATAGCAACATAACTGTGTTCCTCACAACGTGTACATACAAGAAACAAAAGAGGTGAAAGAGATAGGTCATATCAAATTAGAAAATGAAGCATAGAGTGAAGGGATTTGTGCTTGTAACCTAACAATTGATTTGAAAAAAATATATATACCATTAAAGGACATTTTACTAAAATCAAACACCCCTTCGCAATGTAACAGAAAATTAGCAATGTCCTTCCTTGCTGTTAACTTGAAAGGCTGTTAAGAATATAAGAATTACTCTTTTTCACCACCAGGTGGCTCACTTTCTATACCAATGCCTGATCAGAGATGCCACTGTGGCCCCGAGACTAGAGATAATACAATTCCCACTAGAGGGTGTTGAAAGAAGAAAAGCAATTCTTTCAGAGCAGACCTGAAGTCCTGAACAAGGAAACACCTGAACTACAGCTAAGATTTCCTCAGCAGCCTGGGAGACAGAGCGACATCCTGTCTAAATGAAAAAAAGAAAACTGTCTTACAGAGACTGAATAAATGAGGTGATTTTAGATTAGGGACATTTAAAACCAGATGGAGACTTGTCTAATAACCATTCTGTGTCCAAGTCCAAAATGTTTGACAGACTTCTCAAATGCATTCATAATGTGAGACGGGTATTTGCAGGGGAGGAAGGTACTGAGAGAGAGAGAAAAGAAAGCAACCTTGAAATAAAACAATAAATCACATTATATAATTTTGATTGAGTTTGGAATTAGAATGGAAAAAAAGTAAGGAAAAGGGGAAAAGAAAATAAGCCAGCAAAGTTGAAAAATGTAATATGGAAAGGAAATTCGCTTTTCTAGATTAGCAAGATTGCTCTTAGCAATTATATTTTCTCTAGTAAACTGCATTTTACTAGAGACTGCATTGTACTTTCTTTGTACTACCTTCTAAACTGCATTTTACTAGAGAAAATATAATAGGCCAGTAGCCATAGAAGCTTGTAACATTATCCAATGTATTGCTATAAAAAAACCTTACCATCTGGATCCTAATTCTCCTCAATATTTAAACTGTGCAGCATTTTCTTCTCTTCATCCTAATTTATAGCTATCACTCAACACAGCCCTGAAGGGTGCATGCAATGTGCCATTGTTAGAGCTAGTGTATAATCCAAGGTAATTTGGGGAAAATCACCTTAAGAGTATAACTACATGGTTTCCTCAGTATTCGGCACCTGTTTGCATTTCACAAAAGCTTATAGGTTTTCTTCTTCGTTTTTTTTTTCTTTCCTTGCTTTTGCGTTGGTAAGCATTGGTCTGCAACGTCACCATGCATATGTAGAAATGCCTGGGACGGCACCATCAATCCTACCCCACAGATTGGTAAGAACTGAAAGGTATGTGACCTAACAGCACTGAACATTGTTGATAACCCACTTCTTTGGCTTAATCCATAATATTTATTCATTACCTTTATTTTAATAAAATTCTCAAAATACCAATTCACCAAGATGCCCAGGAATGGTTGTCAGATGTAGGAGGAACAAAATTGTGTAAAGACTAAGAAGGCTGGCGACTAGGAGCCAGAACAATGACAGAAGAGTCATCACCTCTGGCTGTAAGGAAAATGAAATTGATTCCCTCTCAGAAAAGACGGCTTTGAATGGTGATCTATAATGTGCATGTAATTGGCTAACTCTTTAACCTACCTCACAAATCTGTTCACCTGGGGAGAAAGGTGAGTGAGGAAGACCAAGAAGGAGAAAGCTCACCCAACAACTTAATTAAATTACATTTCACTTCCACAGCAGGCCTGGTTAAGATTACATCTTTGGATCTTTTAGGTTGCTGGCTGAGTTGGACATCTTTGGCAAAACATAAACAAATAGAGAGTATTCTCTGTATTCTCTCTCTCTCCAAGATTCCACTCTAAGTGCACACCATCCACCCAACATGAAAAAAAGAATTATGTGTCCTCTGTCTCCTTCGCTCCTTCTGATCTCTCCATTTTACTAGGAGCAATATCAGCTGAGCCATCAGCTGCCACAGCACCATGGAGAGAGTAATATAAGCAGGTCTATGGCAAGTTTGACTGTGAATTAAAGTGTGAAGTAACAAAAAGTAAAGTTGTGCTCTCTTTGTGTGTTTGTTGTTGTGTGGCAGACTAGAGAATCTATTTTCTCAAAATACTTTATGAATATTCAATGTAGAAACTACAAATACTATGGAAGCTAAAGGCAATACCAGACAATATACATTAAATATTTGTTAGAGAGTGAAAGTCCCTATTGGATGCTGCAGAGTGATCACTTGCATTAAATATTAATGACAAGTAAAGAAGGTAACTGTTCTTTCTTTGTACTACCTTCTAAAGAGGCAGCAGACAACCTGTGTGTATGGTCTTTTTGCTCAAAGGATAGGTCCCTGGAGTTATCAGAGAAAGTACCTGGATGTTCGAGCTTGAAAATTCCTGACCCCAGGTGATAACTTCTCTTTTAAGCATACATCTAGATCTGCCCGAAAGTTGTGTGTCATGCTTCTCCATCAGAACTGAGGTCATCCCCATCAAAACAGCATGCCACAGCTCAAAGGCACTTCCCAGAAGAGTAATGAAAAGAGACTAATGTTTTTAAAAGTGTACTACACATACAAAGTGATGCTTGTAAAAACAGTCACAAAAACTGTGTCTTCTGATTCTCTGCTTACCACAGACTTCACTCTTGGTGCTATATTCTGCAATAACCCAGAGGCACCATGAGCCTGACTTGTGTTTGGGACTCATCTTCTGAACAGCATTTTCTTTATGATCATTTCAATTCAATTGGATAAATTATGGTTATCAGTCTCTCGTAAAACTTCTTGTGAAATTATGTATATGAAACAATTAAAATGAATATTAAAGGGTGAAGACATTAAGTTGTTGAAATTTTTCTTTATTAACTTTTTTACTCTGAAATTGGCTAAAAAATATGTACAGTCAAGGAATATTCGGGGTGATAATTTATGCAGATTAGTATCACTAAAACAAGTAGACTCAAATCAATAAGCTACAGTTTTCTTTGGAGTTTTATAAATACAGATCTGTTAACTAAGAAACCTCTAAATTCACAACTAGATTCTAGCTCATTTTAGTAGAAGAAATCCTCTCCAGTTAATTATTTCTGTCCATTAATCACTTTACCCACCTCACCACAAGAGTGAGTTATAGCAAACAAATATTTCCCCTCTTCAAATCCACATCATCCATATATGTATAAGAGCTCTAAAAGATGAAAAGACATTTGATTCCTAGCTTTCCTTGACAAATACAGCAATTTGCATGAATATTAAACTTCTGTGATTCAGCAACTTTCACTCCTGTCTATATCACCGAATGTTAAATGCCAAAGAAGAGTTTGAATCCATAGCTCCCACCACTTGGCTTTTATTTTACAAGACTGAGGTATGTTTTTCCCAAGAGAAGAAGAGCATTTAAAGGTCTTTAAATTACACATGCTGAGTTGCATAACAATTGTCAACTAACTGAAAAGGTTAGAAGCGCACGCTTATGCTAAATGTGAAGTTGCCTATGAATCACAAAATGAGGCTGTCTCATTATCTGCAGAATATTTCTAAGGGTTGGGAGAGAGAAGTAGAGTTACCCGTCTGCACTAAAACTTCTTTAATCAGAAGAATCCTGCTAAACTATCAAGCCCTTACTGTTCTGCTTCTTTAGCAAAAAAAAAAAAGAAAAAAAAAAAGACTTTCTCAGTTAAAGTAAACGCTGTGATTGAGAAGGTTTTCCCATGCCTAAAACAAGAAATGGCAAGAGCCTACCTGAAAGTAGATTGTGAGGTAGCTGGCACATTAGGAAAGAAAGCGACTAGGAAGCAGTCTTACCTTCAGTGTGAAGCAACCTCCTCACCAGGCAGGCTGGCTTTTGGAAGAGTATGCCCTCTTGCCAGGGCTGGCGAAGCAGCTGGGAAGAAGTGGGCTGTCTGCCACTAGCTGTGACAGCTGCGTGTTACCAGTCCCTCAGATACTGGACTCTAGCGCTCCTCCAACAAATCAGGCAGTGGCTGCTTGTACCTCAGCAGAGGAAGCTGGGACTGCAGTTGCTAACGCTGCCTCACTTGAGGGGAAAGCACTGGTTGTGTGTGTGTGTGTGTGTGTGTGTGTGTGTGTGTGTGTGTGTCGCGCGTACACTAACTGCCAGCTCTAGGCTGTGCCGATGTGTTCTGCATACTCAAACTGCTCCTGCCAAGAGGAGTCTCCTCCACACAGACCCCAGCCTCCCCGCTGAGGAATCACAGTCCGCTGACCTTGCTGCTGGGGAATCTGGCTGAACGGCTCACTCATCAATAGATTCAACAATCAATCAAATAAAAGAGATTGGATCAGCATCAGATAGGGACAAGTGCTTCCCCCATGAGCATTGAAATTTTTTAAAAAGATATCTCTATTCAACATTTTATATTTAGAATTGATTTTTTCTTCTCTTTAAGCCATGATGTCTTGAACACAAAGTCTAATTGATGAGCCCCTAAGTTAAAACTTTTCAAGTTGTTTTCCCAGGCAGGATGAAATCTTATCTAGAAGCCAATTCAAAACATTTATTCCAGAGACCTGTCAGATGCAGACTTGAACTTATAACAATCAAGTTATGATGAATCAGGCTAATGAACTGCTTCTAAAACCAGGGATTTCATGTCACCATACATAGCAGAAATGTTTGGAACCACAGATAAAATCTATGTTTGAATCCAACCTCAGTTTTCTTTAACATTAATCCAACGAAAATTATGAGGAAATCCCTGTGCTAAGTGCTGTGCTAATAATTATATGAATTTCTTTATAAGACACACTACCATTATTAAGTACATAATCTTGAGCCAGTCATTTAAATTTATTGTTCTTTAACTTTTTCATCAGTAAAATTGTAGGTGTTTCTATGATGAGTCATTTATTTAAAAGTACACATGAAAATGATTTGTAAACTATAAAAGGTTAATTGTACATTACAGATTTTTTTAATTGCCATAAAGAATGTGCAATGCTCTATGAGACATAAATGAAGCTCTTCAGGGTCTATACACTAAATGATATTAGAAAGTTTCATTGCTGAGCTCTCAGTTAATACCTGTGATTTCAAAGTCTAGAGCTGACCCACCTGAAAAGCCAGAAAAGAACTTATGCACCCCCTTACCATGTTTTTTCTCTGAAAAATAAATAAATAAATAAAATAAAAAACAAGAAAAAGGAATCCTGGAAAACTAAGATGAAATTTTCTTCTCTGAAATTAGGGTCGCAATATTATACCAAACTCAAATCCCAGAAACACAATGTAGTGGGAAAGAGCAGAAATGGGAATCAAGACACTTGGTGTCAATCTGAGATCCATCACCACGTCCTTTAACATCGTCTATAATAGTGATGATGGTAATAACCACCACTGCCACCAAAACAAGCACACACTGGAAGCCAACATTTACAGAGTGCTTACTACCAGGCAGGATTGTTTTAGGCATCCTGCATGTATTAACATTTTTACTCCTCACAACAGCATCATGAGGTAGATAATATTATCATCTTCATTTTGCAGATTAGGGTAACAATGCATAGAGGAGGAAAGTTAATGTCTAACAAGCTTGCCATGGCTCTCTTTTATTAATTGAGGGAACTATGGTAACTATTTACATTTTTAAAACTTTTTACCTGGAAACCATTCTAAGCATACAAAAAATTGCAAGAATAATAATAAAAATACCTTCTATGCCCTTTAATCAGATTTGTTTATTAGTAACATTTCCTCCATTTACTTGATCATTTGATATATAGGGTGAAAGTGAGAAACTTGAGCTATTTGAACATAATATGCATATATTATGCCCCTTTACTAATTATTTCAGTGTACATTTCATTAGAATGGAGGTATTACACTACATAACCAAATAGTTTTATAAACATCAGTAAATTTAACAGTGATATAAGTTTAATTTATTGTCCATTTTCCAATTGGTCATTTAAACCAATAATGGGCTTCAGAGCACTTTTTTCTTTAGAAGCGTTTCCAAAATATCGTATGTAGTTGTCATGTATTTTTGGTCTCCTTTAAAATACGAGAATTAAAATTTGTCTTTTACTTTATGACATTTTTGAATGACATCATTGAGAATGCATTTATCTCTTTTTTAATGAGCATTTCTAATTTTCCATTTGTATCATGTTTCTTAATGACTGGATTCAGGTTATGCATTTTCAGACAGAATACTGCAAAATTGTTGTTGTGTTTCTCTCAGACTCTCATATATGAAGGCGTACAAAGTCCATCTATACTCATTGGTTCTGTAAATTCTGATAACATAATCATATGCTTGTTTTTATTTCTACACCATATAAATACTTTTTTTTCTCTTTTAACTATTAAGTGACCTGTAGGAAAACACTTTAAGATCATGCAAATATCTGTACCTATGATTTCAGAGTCTACAGGTGACCCATCTGAAAAGCCAGAGGATAACTTATGCACCCATCTATAATGTCCTATCTCTACAAAAAGCTGAAAATCTAAGATGACATTTCCTTCCCTCAAATCAAAGTCTTCCATTAGCAATATCAGACCAAATTCAAATCGAGAAATACAATGTGGTGGAAAAGGGCAGAAATTGGAATCATAGTTTCCCATTATATTTACAATTAATTGATAATATGATGCTTGCAAAATAATAATTTTCCAACTCAAATTCTCTCCACATCCATAGGACACTACATATTCCATTGTTAAGAAGATCCCTCCATTTTCTGACACTCTCTCCTCTCTTTCTCTTGCTTTCTCTTCTCTCTGGCTTTCTCCCTCTCTGTTTTTTTCTCCTTGATCAGAAAGGATTCATGGATTGCAAATGTTAAAATAATAATCAACGCCCATTCTACACAATCTCTTTCAGAAAAACAGAAGAGGGTAGAACACCCCCAATCTTTTTTGTAAGGTTAGAATTACCCTGACACCAAACCAGATAAAGGAAACACATACACACAAAAATCCCTACAGACTGTTGTCCCACATAAAGATAGACATAAAAATTAGATATATACATATACCATTATATGTTCCCCAGAAATAAAAATGCATTATTGATACATGCAACAGGTTAGATGATTACCAAAAACATAATGATCAATTTGGAGCTTATTCTTGCACATGGTATGAGGAATACATCTAATTAGATATATTGTTCCAAATAACTTTTCAGTTGTCCAAACAATGATTAAAAATGCAATCTTTGCCCAGTGATTTCAAATGGAGATTCATTATATACTGTATTTATAAACATGGTTGGTCTATTTTTGGACTTTCTATTTCATTGCATCAGTCAGTCTGTCTTTCTATTCAAACACCAATACTACACTGTTTTACTGTTTTTCTTATAAATATATTATAATGTGTTTTAATATCTATGAGGTTTAATCATTCCTTATAGCTCTTTCTTTTCAGCATTTCTACAGTAAATTTATGTGTTTATTTTTTCATATAAACTGTAAGATGTTTAGCTCTATAAAATTCTCATTACAATTTTTTTGTTAAGTCACGTTAAATTTATAAGTACACTTAGGAAGACCTAAATCTTTATAATATAAAATCATCGTAACTATGAAGAAGGGATGTCTTTCTCTTTCTCCAAGTCTACATGTGTGATGTTCAGGGGTGTTTTATAGTGTTCTCCATTTAATATAGTTTTTGTTAACTTTATTTATAAGTGTTTTATATTTTTGTTGCTTTGCTTTGGAATTACTTTATCAATTTTACTACCTAATTGGTTCTTATTTGTGAACAGGAATGCTATCCATTTTTGGGTGTTAATATAGTACCCCACTACCTTATTGAAGTCATTTTTGAGATGATTTTTATTATTGATTCCCAAAGCTTTTCCAGGTATACTATCATGCAACCTGTAAATTGAGTTAATTCTATTTATTCTTTCTCAATTTTTATATTTTTAGTTTTTTTATTGCTTGTTTTATTTTTAAATCATGAGTGTTTTTAGGATTTTACATTCTAGCACAAGGCTGGTATTAAGACTCTCTCTCTCTCTTTACATATATATATATATAGAGAGAGAGAGTGCATTATTTATACATATAATATGAATGATTTATTATTTGTTATGCTGAATTATGTTGAAGCCTTTTCCATCAACCATATGGATATCATGTAAATTACAGTGAATTATATTAATAGATTTTCAATATAATAAACAATCATTGCATTCTTGGTATAATTTATAACGCACTATTTTCTCTTTTTTTTTTTTTTTTTTTTTTTTTTTTTTTTTTTTTTTTTTTTTTTTTTTTTGAGACGGAGTCTCGCTCTGTCGCCCAGGCTGGAGTGCAGTGGCGCAATCTCGGCTCACTGCAAGCTCCGCCTCCCGGGTTCACGCCATTCTCCTGCCTCAGCCTCCCGAGTAGCTGGGACTACAGGCGCCCGCCCCTGCGCCCGGCTAATTTTTTCTATTTTTAGTAGAGACGGGGTTTCACCATGGTCTCGATCTCCTGACCTTGTGATCCGCCCACCTCGGCCTCCCAAAGTGCTGGGATTACAGGCGTGAGCCACCACGCCCGGCCCTATTTTCTCATATGGTTTGGATAATTGTCCCTTCCAAATCTCATGTTGAAATGTAATCCCCACTGTTGGAGGTGGGGCCTGGTGTGAGGTGTTTGTCTCATGGGGTGAATCCCTCACGAATGGCTTAGTGCTATCCCCTGGCGATGAGTGAGTTCATGTGAGAGCAAGTTGTTTAAAGGTGCATGGCACTTTTCCTCTACTGCTTACTCCTGCTCTCGCTATGTGATATGCTAGCTCCCTTTTGCATTCTGCTATGATCGTGAGCTTTTTGAGGTCCTTACCAGGAGTCGAACAGATGCTGATGAATGTATGGCATGCAGAACTGTGAACAAAATTATATCATTTTTTAAGATGAATTACAGAGCCTCAAGTATTTCTTCATAGCAATGCAAGAATTGCCTAACACGTTTTTTACCGTGTTCAAATGTGTCTGCTAATAATTTATTTAAGATTTTTAAATTTCTAAGGGACATTCATCTATGTCTTAAGGTTACTGTTATCAGACTTGGGTATCAATGCAATATCTGCATCATAAAAAGAAACTGGAAGTTTCCTCTTATTTTCTGTGCTCTGAGATAATTTATGTAGCATTTGTATTATCTGGGCTTGAAATGTTTTTAAGGTTCTCCTGTGAAAACTACACTGTTTTTTCCTCTGTGGAAACCTAGTGGTTTTTTAAGGAGTAGTTCCTTGATAATTTTATGCGTTTGTCATCTGAATACTGATCTGTTTATGCCTCACCACTACTGCAGTTAATTTAATAAATAGTATTTTTCTAAGAAATAATCTATTTTCTAGGTTTTCAAATGTGTTTTTATGTATGTGTATGTTCACTTATTGTTTTCCAATTCTTCCTTATCAAAAGTTAAGTCTACTTTTGTGTTTCCTACTTTTTCATGATTAGATTTACATCCTGTGTGATCTTAAAGAAATACAATTTTAATTTATTAATTTGATTTATTTTTTTCTATCCTTTGCCTCATCAGTTTTAGTTTTTATCTTCATTTTTTCTTCGGTATACTTCTGTTTGGTTCACTTTTTGTTACTAGTTTTATGAGTTAAAATTTTAACATATTTATTCTTATTTTATTATTGTGCGCATGTAAAATTAGTTCTAATTGCTACTTTAAATAAAGTCCATAAATTTTGATATGTAGCTTTTTCAATATTAATTATAAGAGTTCTTAATGTCTATATTTTAAAAAATTTTTAGATTCAGGAGATACATGCATATGCACATTTATTACAAGGGTATATTGTGTTATGCAGAGGCTTGGGCTTCTGTTCAGCCAGTCACTCAAACAGTGAACATGGTACCCAATAGGCAGTTTTTGGCCCTTGCCTCTCTCCCTCCATCCCCCTGTTTGGAGTCCCCAGTGTCTACTGCACTCATTTTAAAAATATGTTCCTGTGTACTCAATGCTTAGCTCCCACTTATAAGTAAGAATATACGATATTTGGTTTTCTATTTCTGCATTGAGTTTTTTAGGATAATGTCCTCCAACTGCATCCACATTGCTGCAAAAGACATTATTTTATTCCTTGTTATGGCTGAGTTGTATTTCATATTGTACATGTACCACATTTTCTTTATGAAATCTGCCGTTGATGAACACTTAGATTGATTCTATATACTTGTCTTGCAAATAGTGCTACAATAAACTTAGGAGTGTGGTGTTTTTTTGGTAGAATAATTTATTTTCCTTTGGGTCCATACACAGTAATGAGATTGCTGGGTCAAGTGGTAGTTCCATATTTGCTTATTTGAGAAATATTAAAATTGCTTTACACAGGGGCTGAACCAGTTTGAATTCCCACAAGCAGTGTATAAGCATTCCCTTTTCCTCACAACCTACCCAACATCTGTTATTTTTTGACTTTTTAATAATAGCCATTCTGACTCGTGTGAGATGGTATCATTTTGTGGTTTTGATTTGTATTTCTCCAATGATTATCAATGTTGACCACTTTTTCATATGTTTAATGGCAACTTACATGTCTTCTTTTGAGAAGTGTTTTTTCATGTCCTTTGCCCACTTTTTAATGGAGTTGTTTGTTTTTTCTTGTTGAATTAAGTTCCTTATGGATTCTGGATGTTAGTCTTTTGTGAGATGCACTGTTTGCAAATATTTTTCTCCATTCTGTAGGTTGTCTGTTCTCTCTGTTGATAGTTTCTTTTTCTGTGTAGAGTTATTTAATTTGGTCGCACTTGTCAATTTTTGGTTTTGTTGCAATTGCTCTTGAGGTCTTAGTGATAAATTATTTGCCTTTGCTGATGTCCAAAAGAGTATTTTTTTAAGATTTTCTTCTAAGATTTGTATAGTTTTAGGCCTTACATCTTATCTGTAATCCATCTCGAGTTAATTTTTGTATAGGGTGAGAGGTAGGGGTCCAGTTTCATCCTTCTGCTTATGGCTAAGTTTTCCAGCATCATTTATTGAATAGGGTGTTCTATCCCCATTATTTATTTTTGTCAACTTCATCAAAGATTGGTTGGTTGTATGTGCATGGCTTTATTTCTGAATTCTCTATTCTGTTCCATGGTTTATGTGTCTGTTTCTGTGCCAGTATCATGCTGTTTTGGTAATTGTAGCCTTGTAGTATAGTTTGAAGTCAGATAATATGATGCCTCCAGTTGTGTTCTTTTTGTCTAGGATTGCTTTGGCCATTTGGATTTTTTCCATATGAATTGCAGAAAGGTTTCTTCCTAATTCTGTAATGAATAACATCAGTCATTTGATAGGAATATTGGTGAATCTGTAGATTGCTTTGGGTAATGTGGACATTTTAATAATATTGATTCCTCCAACTCGGGAGCATGGAATGGTTTTCCACTTATTTGTCTATGATTTATTTCAGCTGTGTTTTGTAGTTCTTTTTTTTAGAGATCTTTCACCTCTTTGATCACATGCATTATTAGTTATACTATTTCTTTCATGATTATTGTAAATGGGATTACATTCTTGATTTGGTTCTCAGCTTAAACATATGGATGTACAGAAATGCTACTGATTTTTTTCACATTTATTTTGTATCCTGTAACTTTATTGAAAACATTTATCAGGTCTGTGAGTCTTTTTGTGAAGTCTTTAGGGTTTTCTAGGCATAGAATGATCTCATCAGAGAAGAGAGATAATTTGACGTCCTCTTTTCCTATTTAGATGCCACTCATTTCTTTCTATTGCCTCACTGCTCTGGCTAGGACTTCTAGTACTATGTTGAGTAGGAATGGTGAGAGTAGACATTCTTGTCTTGTTTCAGTTTTGTGGGAAATGCTTCAAGGCTTGGCTTATTCAGAATTATGATTTTTGTGTGTTTGCCATAGATGGCTGTTATTGTTTTGACATGCATTCCTTTGATTCCTAGTTTGTTGAGAATTTTAATCATAAAGGAATTTTGAAATTTATTAAATGCTTTTTCTGCATCTGTTAAGGTGATTATTGTTTTGTTACTTTTAATTCCTTTTATGGTGTAAGTCACATTATTGGCATATGTTGAAGCCACCTTGTATCCCAGGAATAAAGCATACTTGATCATTGTGAATTAACTTTTTGATGTGTTTCTGGATTTGATTTGCACGTAGGTTTTTTTTTTTTTTTTTTTTTTTTTTGGCGGGGGTGGGGAGCAGGGTTGAATTTTTGTGTTTATGTTCATCAAGCATATTGGTTGTAGTTTTTAGTTGTTGTATGTTTGCCAGATTTTGGTGTCAGGACCATATTAGTTTTATAGAATAAGTTAGGGAGGAATTCCTCCTCCTCAATATTTTGGAATAATTTCAGTAGCATTACTACCAGCTCTTCTTTATATGTCTGGATTCATTAGTGAATCCATGTAGTACAGGGGTTTTTTTGGTCGATAGGTATTTTATTACTGATTCAATTTCCAGAAATCTTATTGAGTCTCCATTTCTTCCTGATTCAGTCGCAGAAGTTTGTGTGCTTCTAGGAATTTATCCATTTTCTCGAGGTTTTCAAGTTTGTGTGTCTAGAAGAGTTTATATAAATCTCTGAGAGTCTTTTGTATCTTTGTGGGACCTGTTGTAATGTCGTTTTTATTATTTCTGATTGTGCTTATTTAGATCTCCTATTTTTTCTTTGTTAATCTAGCTAGTAGCCTATTGATCTTGTTTATCCTTTTAAACAACAAATTTTTTATTTTATTAATTTTCATATATATTTTGGTACAATTTCATTTTGTTCTGCTGTGATGTTATTATCCCCTTCCTTCTGCTAACTTTGGGATTACTTTGTTCTTGCTTTTCTAGTTACTTTAGATGTGGTGTTAGATTGCTAGTTTGAGATCTGTTTTCTCGATGTAGGCATTTAGTGCAATAAACTTTCTCTTCACACTGCTTTTAGCACATCCTAGAGGTTTTAGTATGTTGCATCTCTATTTTCATTTGTTTCAAGGATTTTTTTTAAATTTCTGCCTTTATTTCATTGTTTACCCCAAAAGTCAGTCATGAACAACTTTAGTTTCCATGTAAATGTGTGGTTTCAAGAGTTCCTCTTGGAATTGATTTCTATTTTCATTTCACTATTTTTATTCCACTATTCCAGTATGCTTGGTATGATTTCAATTTTTTTGAAATTATTGAGATTCACCTTATGACTGAATATGTGATCAATATTAAAGTATGTTCTGTGTGCAGATGAGAATAATATATACTGTGTAGCTTTTGGACAGATTATTATGTAGATGTCTATTAGGTACAATTGTTCAAGCGTCAAATTTAATTTCAGATTATTTTATTAGTTCTCTGCCTTGATAATTTGTCTAATGTCGTCAGTGGTATATTGAAGTGTTCAACTATTAATGTGTGTCTGTTTTTCCCTCGGTATAGAAGTAATTGTTTTAGAAATCTGGGTGTTTCACTGTTCAGTATATATGTATTTAAGATAGTTAAATATTTTTGTTTAATTCAATCACTTATCATTATGGAATGCTCTTCCTTTTTCTTTTTTTTTAACTGTTGCTGGTTTAAAGTATATCTTATATGATACACGAATAGCAACCCCTGCTCTTTGTGTTTTCCACTTGTATGATAGATCTTTCTCTATTTTTTTTTTTACTTATCCCTATGCGTGGCATTACATGTGAGATAGGTCTCTTGAAGACAGCAGAAGGTTAGATTTTTTTAAATCCAATTTGCCACTTCATGTCTTTTAATTAGAGCACATAGGCTATTTTTTGTTAAAGGGTAATATAATATGTTAGGTAATTTTTCATGTCATAGAATACTATATGGTAGTATTTTTTTCATGTCATAGAATACTATATACTACTTTGTAGTCTTGATTGCGTAGTTGCTTTATAGGTCCATGGGCTATGAGCTTAGGTGTGGTTTTATGGTAGCAAGTATTATTCTTTCATTTTCATGTTTAAAACTCCATTAAGCATCTATTGTAGATTCATTCTGATGGTGACAAATTCCCATAGTGACTGCTTGTCTGGGAAAAATTTTATTTCTCCTTCATTTGTGAAGGTTAGTCTGGCAGGATATGAAATTCTTGGAAGGCATTTATTTGATTTTAGAATGCTAACAATAAATCTCCAATTTCTTCTTGCTTGTAAGCTTTCTGCTGAGAAGTCCACTGTTAGTCTGATGAGTTTTCTTTTGTAGGTAACTTTTCCCTTTTCTCTAACTGCCTTTAAGATATTTTGATTCTCAGATACTCTGTGTCTATGTGAATTTCAGATGGTTGTCATGTACAGAATCTTGAAGAAGTTCTCTAGATTTCTTATATCTCCATGTTGACTTCTCTAATAAAAGTGGGGAAATTTTCCTGAATTGTCTTCTCAAATATCTTTTTCAAGTTGCTTACTTTCTCTTCTTTTCATTCAAGAATGTCAATAAATCAGAGACATAATTGCTTTACATAATCTCACATTTCTTAAAGTTTTTTTTCAAATTCATTTTTTTCTTTTTATTTGGTCTGACTTTGTAGATTCAAAAGATTATTCCTCAGGCTTGAAAATTATTTCTTTCTGCTTGGTCTTGTCTGTTGTTAAGGCTTCCAAATATAGTTTGAAATTCCTATAGTAAAATTTTTAATACCAGAAGTTCTCTTGGTTCTTTCTTAATATAGCTATGTTGTCTTTCAAATCCGGAATCATTTTTCTGTTTTCTTTGTGTTTGATTTCAACTTTCTCTTGGATTCCTCTGAGTTTTCTTTTCATCTATTTTGAATTCTATTTCTGTCATTTCAGATATGTCATTCTCTTTAGGATCCATTGCAAGAAAGCTACTGCAATCCTTTGGACGTGATTAAAAAAAAAACTCTAGCTTTCTGTATGTGGGAGTTACTTTGCTGGTTCCTTCTCATCTGAGGGAACTGATCTGTCTTTTTTTTTTTTTTTTTCTTTTTCTTGAATTTGCTATCATTTGGATGGGACTTTTTTCCATGACACTATGACTCTGCAGTACGTTTTGTATAATTGGTTTTATTTCTGGATGTTTTCAGAGGGCCTTTGTTAGATGTAGATCCCTTTGTTGCAGATATACTCACAAGGTGCCTTTCAAAGATGTTACTTGGTGTAGCAATCAATTTTTGTTTGGTGGTGTAATTCCAGCTGCATACCTGTAGATGGCATTATCAGTAAGCGCTGGCAGAAGGTTCTGGCTGTGAGTGCTGGCTGTGGGTGGTGAAGGTGATGGAGAAGCATGAGAAGTGCCCTCCCCAAGTGCTGTTCACTTTTGGCAGGAGTGGAGCTACTGGAGAAGCCCAAGAAGTTGAACCCTTTGGCCCACATGCCCCAGGTGTATTAGTCTGTTCTTGCATTGCTATAAAGAAATACCTGAGACTGGGTAATTTATAAGGAAAAGAGATTTAATTGGCTCATGGTTCTGCAGGCTGCAGAGGCTTATGTTTCTTGGGAGGCCTCAGGGAACTTACAATTATGACAGAAGGCAAAAAGAAAGATGGCACTAATTAAATGGCCTGAACAAGAGGAAGGAAGGGAAGGAAAAGGTGCTACACACTTTTAAACAACCAGATGTCAGGAGAACTCACTCACTATTATGATAAGAGCATGAGGGAAGTCCACCCCCAAGATGTAATCACCTTTCACCAGGCTCCTCCTCCAACATGGGAGATCACAATTCAACATGAGATGTGGGCTGGGACATAAATTCAAATCCTATCATTCTGCCTCTGGCCCCTCCCAAATCTCATCTCTTTCTCACATTGAAAATAGCATCATCCTTTCTCAACAGTCCCCCATCTTAACTCATTTCACCATTAATTTGAAAGTCTACAGTCCAAAGTCTTATCTGAGAAAAGACAAGTCCCTTCTATTATCCTATGAAATAAAAAACAAGTTAGTTACTTCCAAAATACAAAATACAGTAGGGGTACAGACATTGGGTAAATACGCCCTTTCCAAAAGGGAAAAATCTGCCAAAACAAAGGGACTACAGTCCCCATGCAAGTCTGAAACCCAGCAGGGAAGTCATTAAATCTCAAAGCTCCAAAATAATCTCCACTGACTCCATGCCTAACATCCAGGCAACACTGATGCAAAGGGTGGGCTTCCAAGGCTTTGGGAAGTTATACCCCTGTGGCTCTGTAGGGTACAACTCCTGCAGCTGCTTTCATGAGCTGGTGTTGAGTGCCTGTGTGTTTTCCAGGTGCATGGTGCAAGCTAGCAGTGGGTCTACCATTCTGGGATCTGGATGACTGTCGCCCTCTTCTCACAGTGTCACTAGGCAGTGTTCCAGTGGGGATTCTGTGTGGGTGCTCCAACCCCACATTTCCCCTCTGCACTGCACTAGTAGAGGTTCTCTGTGAGGGCTCCACCCCTGCAGCATACTGCTGCTTGAACTGCCAGGCATTTCCATACATCTGAAACCTAGTCAGAGGCTCCCAAGCCCCAATTCTTGTCCTCTGTGCACCTGCAGGCTTAATACCATGTGGAAGCTACCAAGGTTTATGGCTTGTACCCTCTGGAAGAGCAGCCTAAGATATACTGGGGGCCCTTTTAGCTATGGCAGGAGGTGAAATAGCTGAGATGCAGTGAGCAGTTTCCTGAGGTTGTGCAGGGTGGTGGGGACCTAGGCAGCTTCCTGACCAGGAAACTATTCTTCCCTCCTAGGGCTTCAGGTTTGTGATGGTACGGGCTGCTGCAAACATCTCTGAAATCCCATTAAGGCCTTTTCCCCATTTTCTTGACTATTAACACTTTGTTCCCCGCGCCTCCCCCCTCCCCGCTTTGCTTTTACAAATTGCTGCAGCTGACTTGAATTTCTCTCCAGAAAATGGACTTTTTTCTTTTCTACCACATGGCTTGGCTGCAAATTTTCCAAAATTTTATACTCTTCTTCCCTTTTAAATGTAAGTTCCAGTTTCAGATCATCTCTTTGCTCATGCATATGAGATTATGCTGTTAGAAGCAGCCTGGCTACATCTTGAACACTTTGCTGCTTAGGAATTTCTTCTGCTTGATACCCTAAATCAACTCTCTCAAGTTCAAAGATCCACAGATCTCTAGGGCAGGGACAAATGCCTCCAACCTCTTTACAAATGCATAACAAAAGTGACCTTTGCTCCAGCTCTATAAGTTCCTCATCTCCATCTGACACCTCCTCAACCTGGACTTCATTTTCCATATCACTATCAACATTTTGGTCACAACAATTTAACAAGTTTCTAGAAAGTTCCAAACTTTCCTTCATCTTTCTTTTTCTGAGCCCTTCACACTCTTCCACCCTCTGCCCATTATCCAGTTCTAAAGTTGCTTCCACATTTCCAGGTATCTTTATAGCAATATTTCATTCTCCTGGAACCAATTTTCTGTATTAGTCTATTCTTGCACTGCTATAAAGAAATACCTGAGACTGGGTAATTTATAAAGAAAAGAGGTTTAATTAGCATATGGTTCTGCAGGCTGTACAGGGTTCTGCTTTTGGGGAGGCCTCAGGAAACTTACGATCATGGCAAAAGGCACAGGGGAATCTGGCATGTACTACATGAGCAGGAGGAAGAAAGAAAAAGAGGAAATATTACACACTTCTTAAAAACCAGGTCTCATTAGAACTTAATAACAGCATAGGGGAAGTCCACTCCCATGATCCAGTCACCTCCCACCAGGTCCCTCAACATTGGAGATTACAACTTGACATAAGATTTGGGCAGAGGCACAAATCCAAACCGTATCACCATGCCCCATCTGTGCATTGTGGAGGTGGGCAGGGGAGCAAGAGCTGAGCCCTCTCCATGTCCATTTCTGGGCTTTGGTGTTGCCCTGTTCAGTGGCTGGCATTGTGCTCATGTTTCCTTTTATCTAAAGAAGGCTGTGTAAGGCTGTGCTCCACCCCTTAGGGGTAGCCCACACTAAGGGTTAGATCTAACAAGGATTGGGATCTGCCTCCCTCCCTCTTCTCAGAGCTAGTGGAGCACGGTCCCCAAACTGACCAAGGGAGCAGGCTGATGCACTGAGTATTGACACATGCAGACCAGTTCCAGGTTGCAAAACTGTCCCTAGTTGAAAGTCATACTGCTCACGTGAAACCTCAACTTCAGCAACACTACAATCCTATTGGAGGAGACAGCCTATTCCTAACACCTGCTGTCAGGGTGCTCTCCACATTGACTACTCAATTCTGGCTGTGGGGACCCTTCCTCTGCCCCAGAACAAGTGCTCCTCTGCCCCAGAACAAGTGCTCCAATCTCTGGTCTAATACTTAAATGTCTACAGAGGCTGCCATTGCCCAGTCACCAAACAATGACTGATTTAGTGTGAGCCCAGATTAAAAATGGTGTCCTCTCAGTCCCAGTTCTGAGAAAATGCCTGCAGCTTTCCCCATTGTCTTTTTTTCTTTCCGTCTTTCGGTCTCTCTTCAAGCTAGCTCCTGTGCTTCCAAGACTGTAACAGGATGCTCTCGCTTTGCCTGGACTGCAAGGATGACTAGTGTAAAGGAGAGACACAGAGGAAGACTGGATGCCTTTCTCATGTGCTGGGGGCTCCATTCACTTTATCAACTGCACTGTCACGGGGCTGCTTATCCACCTTCTTTCTCCTAGGGTCTTAGGTGTCCTTCACTATTCCAGTGAATTCCTATCTTCCTTCTTGAACTAAAGCTCACAGAGTTTATCTTGCTATTTTTCTATTTCCAAGTGACTGAAGCACACTGAAAGCCTCTAATCCTTTATCTTGTCAGGAAAGAAAACAAACTTCAATTTCTGTTTTGATTTTCCTTTTCTATTCAAAATTTGTTTTGAAAATGTTTTCAAAGTCCAGTAGTTTCGTTTTTAAGACAGGTAAACCTATATAAATTTGCAATTGACTCATCATAAACATTGAAGTGTAAAATTTGAAATATGTTGACATCATAAGTGGAAACTATTACTGCAATCAAGAAATGAAATATACCTTTGATCACCCCTGCAATGTTTTCTTGTGCCTTTTTGCATTCCTTGCATCCTGCTTTTGCATATCCAGGGCTTCTTGCAGCATCAGGCAACCAAAAATCTGCTTTTTGTCACTATAGATGAGTTTACATTTTCCAAAATATTATATAAATTAAATCATACTGTATGTATGTGCTTTTTCTGACTTCTTTCACTCACAAAAATGATATTGAGACTTAAGCACATTGTTGTGTTTATCAACAACTCATTTTTTTATTGCTGAGTGGTATTCTATTATGTGAATATATTGTAAATTACTTTTCTATTCACTTATTGATGAACATTTGGATTATTCTGGTTCTCACTTAGCCATTCTATTTACAACTGCACTGAGGGCTAAAGGAAACCGAAAAGGAAATGAAAAGTGTTAAGATGAGAATGGATGTGTTAAAAACAGTTCCTGGTCAAGGACATAATGGTTTATAGAGAAAATCCTAAGGGATAACCACAGAAATTTCTAAATTAATAAGCGATTAGCAAAGTTTCAGGATGAAATTTACTTTTAAAATGTCGATTTTAGTTATATATACTAGAAATGGTTGGAAATTTTATTTTTAAATTCCATGTAAGATAGCTTCAGAATGTAAAATGTGCGGTGAAATAAATTTCACAAATGTTGGTCAAAACCACCACAATGAAAACCACAAAATGCTGTTAAGTTAGACCTAAGTAAAAGGGAAATATAAGGTGATCATGGATTGGGAAGCTAAATATCTATAATGTGAAATTATCCCCTAGTTAGCCTATAGATTTTATATAATCTCAATAGTAATCACTACTGAGTTTTTAATCGGAATTGAAAAGCTAACTCTGAAACTTGTAAAAAAGAATGATGAAGTTGAAGTTCACACGCTACTTGACTTCAGCCCTATGCAGCTATAGTACATTGATTTTTAGAAGGCTACAGTAATCATAAAGCTACAGTATTATACTTTAAAGTATATGTAAAGATAGTTTTATATTTGCATAGCAATTGAAAAATAGGAAAAATTGAATCCATATATAGACCCACATTTATAATTTCCACAAAGCCACCAATGTATTCAATATTGATTCAATAATTGATGCTGGAACAATTGGTTATTGGCATTTAAAAGCGGACTTCCACACGTTTCTCGCATTTTTACAAAATAGATTAAAGGTGGATCACACACGTAAATGGAAAAGCTAGAATTGTAAAATTTTAGTAAGAAACAGAGGAGAATATCTTCAAGACCCAGAGATAAACAAAGATGTCCTAAGTGGAACCCAGAAAGCAATAACAACAGAAAGCAAATGGTAATCTGTTTGATGTAAGCCCAGATATATTTCTTAAGATAGAATCTCACAAGTGGAACTTGGGTCTGAACATGATGCATATTTTAAAGAAGTCTTTTATTTTAGACCATGGAAACTCTCCCCATAAATACTCATGAGGTTTGGAACTTGGACATTTCCCTTTACGTATTTGCCTCATGAGTGCCCCATGACTGTGACATAAGGGATTTGGAGAAGCAGTTAATAAATTTGATCTTTGGCCAGAAAGATGGTGAGCATGACAACAGTGAATGGTGAAAGTGATTACAAATACCAAATTCATCATCAAAATATATTGATCAGCTTATGTGAAATAATGAAATGGCACAAAATGGAAATGAGCTCCTTGCAGCATAAAAAGGATTCAGCTAGTGAAATGCAAGATATTCTTCTCTTCTAACATCAAATCAGTATTATGTTTGAAAGAAAATGTCACACACACACACACTCAAACACACAAATAGACACATTTAGAAAACACTACAATAAAACATAAACATTATAAGTTGCCGTAAGAAAAATCACTATAATTAATTTTTTTTCTACCTCTTTCTCTTACACACACACACACACACACACACACACACACACATTTACTCCCACAAAATTGGAACTTTTCAGTTCATACATCTTTGTAACCAGCGTTTGGTACATAATTTATTATGAGTGTTTTTTCCATGGCATTAACTACTAATGCACAGAATTTTTATTAGTAGTATTGTATTCCATTTTATGGATGTATCATAGTTTATTTAACCAATCTTCTACTTTTATATAGTCAGGCCATTACCAATTTATTCTTTAATATAAATAACCCTGCAGTGAAAATCTTCACATGTGAATCATTATCCTCATCCTATTATTTCTTAAGATGTATTTGTGAAACTTGAATTACTGGGTCAAAGAATATGAACATATTTAGATTCCACATATCTGCTGGAGCTATAACTGTTTTTCACTGAGATTATATTACATCTTAGCAGTATTTACTACCACTTTCGATTCTCTTCTAACACAGCTGACTCTGGAAGGCCTGAATAAGATAGCAAAAACATTAGGTATGTGGAAAAACCTTTGTCTCTTTCTATAGTAACAGTGAAGAATACAAATTTAAAAATGGGAATTGCAAGCACAGATATTAGCATATTTTATTCTACATAAAGTATTTTTATTTCCTGTGCAAAAGCAGTAGGCAAAGACTCACTGGAAATAATAAAATAACAACAGAATTCTTACATGAAGAATGAGATTTTAAAATTTTAAAGAAATTTTTTTTAACTCACAGATATGTTGTAGAGTAAGAGCTCCTGCATGATAACAAAGAGGTTATTTTTTCCAGCAAGGTTTTCAAGCTCTCCTCCTGACCTTTTAATATAAATATTTATGCTAAGTTTCTAGCCTAATAAAAAATTGAATTGTATAAATTATAATTCTACTACTGATATGCCAATTATACAATGTTTTCTTTATCTTACAGTGGCGTCTATAGCAGACATGGTTAATTCTGCCCCCCAGCTATTTTCCCCATGGTCCATTGTTCATAATGGGAACAAGTGAGTAACCATCACTCTAAATGACTAGCCTGAGCCAATAATAATGTTCGTATTCACTTTTTTAGTGATTTGTTTAGAGCTTGGCATTAGATATAATAATGTCATCACTATGCAAAGAGATGGCTTTTTCATGTACAAAGGAAAAGACAATTTAGAGAGAAAAATTATGACAAGCAGGCTTGTGTATTTAGAATACTAAATTGGTGGATGAATTTACTGATGTAAGGGACAGTATATAGAAGCCTACTCTGCAATGTTAAAATAAGTTTGAATTGTCATTCTTCTAAAAATATTTAATGAGCATCTTTCATTTGCCAGGATTATTTCTTTTGAGTGTGTAGAGGAAGGGCAGGGCGTAAAAATAAAACTATAAGTATACAACAAAATTGTATATAGTATTATGTGTTATGAAGCTACTATGATAGGGTAATACAGGGAATATTGACAATAGAATGGGAGTTTTCATGCTTTAGAATGAATGACCAAATTGAGTGTCTGTACGGGTAGTTGAGCAGAGGCTTTACCATTTAAAGAACCTAGCCATGAATAGCTATGAAGGGTGGAAACTCAAGGAAAAAAAGAATTGAAAGCTCAAAGTCTTGGGGACATAAAAGAGTTCTGATGCTGGAATGAAGAGAACAACTGTTACATGCAGAGTCTGTTTCATGCAGGGATTTAGACTTCATGGTGAAAAGTTAAGATTTAATTATAAGTGAAGTAAGAAACAATCAGGGAATTTAAACAAGGGAGTGATAATGGTCTGATGAGTATTTTTAAACTATTCCTCTGTTTGCTAAGTGGAGATTACATTGCAGAGTGGGAAGGATATCTGAGATACCAAGGTGGAGCATTACTACAGTTGTCCACGTTAGATATTATGGTGTCAGTCTAGGGTAGAAAGTGAATAAATAGAAAAACTAAAGTTACATTATGAAGGGCAAGTGGCAGAATTTACTCATGTTCTGAGTATAGGGTGAAGTAAAGGGAAAAATAACTGTTTTTGTTTTTTTTTTTAAGCTGACTAACTGTGTGAGTTGTGGTACCATATATTGAAATGTAAGAGAATAGAAAAAAAAAACTGTTAAGAGTTGTTGGTAAATCACTAATTCTTTGTTGGGCATGCTAAATTTGAGAGACACGCCCTTTTCAGTTTCTGGTGGCTGCTGTGAGGACATAAAAAGGGATAAAAGAAACTGGCATAGACCAGGTTAGAGTTGATGAAATCCTACAGAAGAGTCATAGTAAATGATAGAAATATAGTACAGTCATATGCTGATGTTTAAAGCAATTAGGGTTGGGAGCTACTGAATTATGCTTTAAATCTAATAACCATATTCATAGCAATCTATTTGAACACATATCCTGATGTCATGTTGTTTCAATGTTGCAAACAACTACTCATTCCCTGCAATCTATACAATTATCCTTGCTCAATTCAAAGTCTTACCCATTTCGACATTTCTGTTCTCTTTCTAGGCTTTTCTGTGTCTCAGATCCCTAGTGTTGCCTATCAGTTTCAGTTCCACTGAACTTTTATCAATAGAATTGTTGCTGCACCTTTGTATAAAACCAGTCAATCATGCATGCAAGAATTTAATTATTGATTCTCAATTCTTTTCCGTTGATCTATGTGTCAATTTTGTCAATACCATGCTGTCTTGATAAGTGTAGATTTGTAGTAAGTTTTGAAATTCTGAAGTATGAGTCTTTCATATTTTATTTTCTCTTTCAAGATTGCCTACTCTGGGTCCCTTATATTTCCATGTGATTTTAGGACCATATTGTGAATTTTTGCCAAAATAAAACAACCAAACAAAAATAGAGCTGCTATTTAAAAGGGATTGCATAGATTATAGATCAATTTAGGGAATATTTACAAAGTATTGAAATCTTAACAATATTAAGTCTTTCACCATGAATATGATGTTTCTTTCTATTTATTTAGAACTTTTTGTATGTCTTTCGATAGTATTTATAGATGTCAGAGTAAAATGTTTTGCACATCTATTGTCAAATTTGTATGTATTTATAACATTTGGATAGTGGATATTTCCTTCTTTAATTGCTTCAATCTTTACTATTTTCTCCCTAGTTTGACCTTCAACTACTTTTAAAGACAGTTATACATAAGCTAGTACTACTTATTTCTTAGTATGTTTTTACATATTGGTTTTATCTCCACAACTAGAAGGTAAGCTTCTTGAGGGCAAAATCAATGAATTCATGTTTTACTTAAGAGTGGGTGGAATGGGATTTTACTTTTCATACTATATTATATGTCTACATTCTATCATTTTCTGTCTTTATCTTATGATTTCAGGTTTAAAATTTTTAATAGGTTCTGCTTTTTTATAAGTATAGGGTATAAGGCTTAGGATCTAGTAATTGTTGATCTCTCCAACTTTGTACCCTATTATATTTTCCACTAAGATGACTGTAAGTTTCATAGAATTCCTAAAACATTAAGATATTTTACATTATATAGCTTTGTATATGTTTTCCCATCTGTTTAAGAGTTATCCTTGCTCTTACTTTTCTGGCAAATAAGTGTTTAATTATGAAATCCCTGCTTACACATCATGAAATTCATGGATCCTGACCTGGATACCATATCCCATGTAGCTATCTATTCTCATAAGTATATTAACTTTGTACCTTTTGCATAATTTTATTGTTGCATTTGTGGAAATACTATATAACTGTTTTTCTTAATGAATTATGAGTTCAATGAAAACAAGGCCAATGTTTTGCTCTTTTATATACCCCATTGCTTTGTGTAGAGTCACATTCATGGTAGGTGCTCAATAACAATTTGGTAAAATGTATGAACAAACCAAATTTGTTTCTAGGTTTTAGTTTAAATTTCCTATTTAACAGCGATGCACAAAATCTTTACTATTTAATTAATTTATTTCCCAGCTTAACTGTTAATTTAAATTGGGTAATTTATTAGGTATTTTGAGTATCCTTAGATTGGATAATTTTTAAATTTGGATAATTTACCCTATCCTTACCTAAGCGAGATATTGCTGGCAATATTTTTATCTGAGAAAAGATGCCAATTCTGGACAAGGGATGCGAACTTGGCTTGGATTAAGATAGGAACCATTTTGGAAAAAAGAGAAACCAGTGGAACCTTTGAGAGTCACAAAGGCTGACATGAAATACTGGAATCGGCAGAATCCTCAAATATGTATCCAGATTTTTCTACATTAAGTATGCTGAGATGGAAATCTTTATGCAGAAAATGGTGAGAGTGAAATCTCCTGAATTCTTACAGTGTTTGGGGAAATGATGCACAATGAGAGGAAGATTACCTGCCTCAAACACAAGCCTAGTTTTCCTCTTAAAACACTTAACACATTTTGCAAGATCTCTCATGAGAATAGACACAAATGCCTTAAACAAATAATAGCAAACCAAAACCAGTAATGTATTAACAATAATACACCATGACCAAGTAGGGTTTATTCTAAAAATACAAGAACGTTTTAATATTCAAAACCTAATCAAAGCAATATTCATTACATTAAACAGAATAAAGAATAAAAACCATAGGATCATCTCAAGAGATACAGAAAAACCACATATCATGATATCAATACATGCTCTTGATAAAAACTATCAGTATAGCTGAGAGTAAATATTCCTAATCTAAAAGTCTGTAAAATTTAGTTAATATCGTATTTAATGGTAACTTATAACACTTTCTTCTAGCTCAGAACTTCTAAAAAAGGATGACATTAAAACCTAATTTATTGAATATTAATGCATAGCCACTGCTATATGTTAGAAAACATTTTAAAATGTATATGCATGAGAAAGAAAAAGGTAAATAATGTCATTACAGGTTGAACATCATTTATCTGAAAAGCCTGGAAACAGAATTGTTTTGAATTTCAAATTTTGTCAGATTTGGAATATTTGCATTACCCAATGGAGCCCGCATAATTCCAAAATCTGAAATTCAAAATGTTCCACTGAGCATTTCCTTTGAGCAACATGTCAGCTTTGAAAAAGTTTCAGATTTTGGAGTAATTTGGATTTCAGATTTTCAGATTAGGGATACTCAACCTGTATTTATAAATAAGCTGAATTTGCATATAGGAAATATGAAAGTTACATAGTAGTTTCCTCCTTTCATAGGTTCCCAGGCTCGAGTGGATATTTAACAATCATGAATAGTACCCAATCTATACTATACACATTTTTTGATTTTTAATTTTTCACATTTTAACAGATAGATTTGTTCTTATAGAACCTTTTAGCAACCTCAGCATAAGTTTTTTTTTTTAATTTCTTTAGTATGTAGAGAACTTTCACCTTTTCACTTAAAGGAAGCACTTTACAGTTTCTCTTTGGCATATCTGCATTGCAAGCATCACTACTCTTACGCTTTAGAGCATTACAAAGTAAAATAAGGCTTACTTGAAAACAAGCACAATACCATGACAGTCAATCTAATAACTAAGACAGCTACTAAGTGACTAACAAATGGGTGATTTCAGAAAAGGATGGTGTAAGAGTTCATCATGCTACTCAGAACAACACACAATCTAAAACTTAGGGATTTTTTTATTTCTGGAATTTTCTATTTAGTATTTTTGGACCACAGTTGACTGCAGGTAACTGAAACCTCAGAAAGTAAAAC